>NW_014011691.1:3286-8434 GCF_000611645.1 Monoraphidium neglectum
CCACTGGAGCTCCCCCACCCACCATGATGAGCGCCGCTTCCTCATAGAGCACCTGCAGGTGGGGGGGGCCACACAGCCAGAATGTCCGCTTTAGTGCACGGGGGGCGGCCGAGCAGGCACGGTGTGTGTGCCAGGGCTGCGGCTGCAGGCAATTAGCGAGGATGTGCCTTATTTGTGAGTAGAAGACACCCAGCGGGCGGTCAGCCAACGGAGCGGTTGGGTCTGGCAGACACAAAGGATGTGGGTTGTTGCATGCGCCAGCGCAGTTATTGCCTCCGCCTTTCAGCAAGGTCTGCAACAATGATGTCGCCCCCCCTAGCGCCGCCCCCTCTCCTTGCCCTGCACACCCCCGTGACGTCACCCCGCCCCCCCTACCCCCCAGATGCTGGCCAAGATCAAGACGCTGCGCGTGAGCCTCATCAGCGGCGACGTGCACCTGGCCACCACGGGGCGCCTGTACTCCTACCCCAAGCGCGATGACCTGGCGCGCGACTTCAGGTTCATGCCGCAGGTGACACGACACGGGTGACAGACCTGGCATTGGAGCTGGTGGCCTGGCACATGCTCGGCGCTTGATGGCACCCATACCACAATCTGCACCCAACCCCAGGCTTGTATGCAGCAGGCTGGTGCGGAAGCAAACCTCGTTGCACATCACAGCACCTGCCATCTACTACGCACGCTTTACTCTTGCTTCCCTCACACGACCCCAGATCGTATCGAGTGCCATCGCCAACCCCCCGCCCCCCGACGGCCTGGTGGGTGTGCTGCACCTGCTGGGCAGGGCGGGGTTCACCAACAAGTACACCAGGAACAAGATGTGCAAGCTCTTCGATGCTGAAGGTGTGTGTGTGTGTGTGTGTGTGTGTGTGTGTGTGTGAGAGAGAGAGAGGGAGAGGGAGGGAGGGAGAGAGAGAGTATGTGCACGCGCACGCACACGATTGCGTCTGTGCATGCACGCTCGTGCGGTTTATGTGGATGATATGGAGGTTTGCTTATCATTTCTGCCTGCAGCCTGAGCCACACGCACCTCTCCTGTGTGCACGCCACCCTAGTGAATTCAACCCACCCCATGCCGCCCCGCCGCCAGGCAAGCACCGCCTCCTCAACCGCCGCAACTGGTGCGAGGTCTGGGAGCTTGACGCCCAGGGCGACTCCGCAGTGGGGCCGCTGCAGCCCGGCCAGCCGGCGCTGCCGGGGGCGCTGGTCTTCTCGCTGCGCGTCGAGACCTTTGATCCCAAGTGAGCGGAGAATCGGGCGTCAGACGCAAGCACTTGCGACTGCGACGCCATAGTATGCTGCGAACGGCTGGGCAAGGAGGCGTTTTTAGGCAGAGCCTGTTCGTGCGTGGGGTTTTTGCTGCGGGATCAGCGCTGATTGGGTGCCGCCGCAGTCTTTTGTCTCGGGCCGCTCCCCCGCCGCCCCCTCGCTTGCCCCCACCAGGGCGCCCTCACACGCACGCACCCCTGTGTTCCCCCAGGAAGGGTCAAACTGCGGACGACGCGGAGATCCTGGAGTACCAGACTGTGGCGCCGCCGCTGGAGAAGCCGGCCGTGGCTGCAGGGCTGCAGCACGGCAAGGCCGCCCACCCCACGGTGCGGCCCCCTCCTGACCCTTTCCAGGACCCCGCGGCCGACCGGCCTCCCCGGGCCCCTGCGTGATGTGCCCGCTCACGCTCTCGCGGCGCCTGGACGCCGGGCCTGCCGTTGCCCCGGCCTCTGGCTTCCATCCATTTCAATTGCGACATTGTGCGACGCCTTGCTGATCACTTCATGGCCGCTCGCGCCACGATGTCACCTATCATGAAACTCACAGCCACCCCCCCGCCCCACCTCACCGTACCACACTGTACCGCACCGCCGCACCGCCAGGATCTGTACGGCCGCAAGGAGTGGCGCAACCGCTTCAAGCAGGCCGCTGGCGCCAAGCAAGAGCCCGCGCCGGCCCTGCGGGCCCAGTCGCTCCAGGGCCGCAGGCCGCCGAAGCGGCTGCACCACGCCCGCAACAAGAAGCAGCTCGCGGCGCTGGCGCAGCAGCGGCAGGCGGAGCGGCGGCAGAGGGGGGAGGGGGCGGCGGCGGAGGCGCCGCTGGGCGGCGCATCAGGTGAGGGCTGGCGGCTGGCTGTTTGCAACGACCTGGGTTCTTGTGCAAGCGAGGAAGGAGCGGCTGTGCGCCCGGAACGTGGCTGCTTCCCATGCCTAGGTGGCGCATCGCTAGGCCGTGCACCGTCCTTGCCCCCATTGAACCAGGTCCCCCCCTGTCCACGCCTGCCTGATTGCCCCCCACGCAGCCCTGGAAGCCGTGGAGGTGGCGCAGCTATCCAAGTGACGAATCTCATGCGCACTATGTACGCACTGCAGTGGTTTGATGGACCACCACCCTGAGAGCGGGATCGTGCCGTTGCAACAATTTGGCGTCTGCCGCACGATTCTTGACCACCCTTTCACATTAGTTGGGGAGGGGGGTGGCGAGGTGTTCTCGGCCCCTGCAAGCCTGCCCTCCCTCCCCCATTCACATGGGGTTGCGTAGCCTGTCCTAATCTCCCACCCTTGCTGGTCCCCTGCGACTCCACGACAACACCTGATGACGAGGCCACGGGTGCGGCGCTGAGCGCTGCCAATTCCCGTGCAACACGCGACGCGCGCTTCTGACCTACATCGGATGGAGGTCCTGCCCTGTGCACGGCACCGCCTACTGAGCGGTATCTCAATTCTTATACGGTCTTGCTTGACTACCATCAGAAGCTGCACAGACAACAATTTTTAGGATTCGCGCTCTGCCTTTTGACACAGACGCACTGAGCCACTTGACCTTGACAGAGTGCTAGAGGACTGAGCCCCCGGCAGTGCCAGGCCCGCCTCGGCCGACGTCCCTCCTGCTGCCAGCCACCCCTGCGTTGGCAGCAGGAGAATGGCATAGCCATGTTTCACCCCCTTGGTTTGACGCACTGCTTGATTTGCCGCGCGTGCTTTGAAGCCCTTTGAAGCCCTTTGCCACCCCAAGGAAGCCCTGCGGACCTGACATAAATGACGGCTCACACGAGCCACCCAACTGCATGCCGGCAGCAATGCGGCGTGACCTCAGCTTTGATGAAGAAAAATCTGCGCAGCAGTGTGTTGACGTGCCTGCCCTGGGTCCACCCGCTACGCTACATGTCAGCAAGCCGCCATGAGCAGCTGGCCCCCATAATAAAGGCCATGAATTTCCTAGTGTGTGATATCCACACAATGTTTGACTTGATGTCACACACTTGTGTATGCCGGCTCGGTCATACCAGTCAAGGCACGGTTTTGCATGCGGTGTGTAACAACTTCACCGTTCAATGTGTTGATGCACCGTCCAGGCCATCAAAGGCTCTGTCTTCGTTGCAATGCACCGCATAGCTTTGTTGCATTTGCAAATTTCCATTGGATCTGGTGCGCTCATGGCAGCGAGCGAGGCCCTCGTTGAGTCACGGCCCCTTGTCAATGCCCAATCATGCCTCACAGAGCATCGCCCAGAGCGCCCAGCAGCTGCACAGCATCACAGCGCGACGCGGCGGCTGCTGCAAGACCCAGAGGCTCGCGCACCGCTGCTGATCCAGCAGTTGCTGGCCAACACGTTCACAGGTGCAGCAGCTGCTGCAGCAGCGGCTCTGGCCCGGCATGCTGGCAGGGCTCATGAAATCTATTTGTTTGTCGATGGAATTAGTAAGATGAGGCTGGCTGTTGCGGTGTTTGCTTGCTGGCAATTCAAGCCGCGCAAGGTGTGCCACAGTCCACCTTTGCGAAAGATCAACAACAACTGATTTACCAGCATATTCAACATACACTCACACGTGCTCAACTCCCAAATGTCTACCAAGCAGATGGTGCATTCCATCTGCTTGTCGCCCCTTGACGACACTCTGTGCAACTGCATGCATATTGGCATGCAGTAGCCGGCATCTCCCTTTGCACCCCTGCTACATCAACTTGAATCCACCTTTGCTGGGATCGTACCTGCAGCAATACCCCAGCTGCTGGCACTTCTCGCACAGGTTCTGCAGGTGCGATTGTTGTTGTCGGTGTGGTCCGCGGCCTTCTCAAGCGGCGTTTGACGGTGGGGGTACACGATGACCTTGCATTGCCGGCACTGCTGCCCCATGTCCGCCCAGCTGTTGCCGCTCTCCCAGCTTGACTTGCACTTTGAGCAATGGAAGTAGCCAAACATACGGTTAGGGCCCTGGTAGGGGGTCAGACCCTGCGTGTGTCGGCATTTGAAGGTTGGGTGTGATAAAAAGTGACACATCAGCCAGGATAGTTTGAGTGGACAATGATTTCTAGTCGTACGCATGAAACTGGGCAGCTGCTGTAGCGCATATCTTGCGGAGCAGGTATGCTGCCTCTTCAACCATTCACAGCATCAAGCGTCTGCAACTGTCACCTTGCCAGAAGCCTCTTTAGCCTTGCATTTGCCTCCCTTTGCGGAATGCGTCAGCTGCAGGCGCAGACGAGATGGCGCCCAGCCGCACTGGGGCGCCAGCGTGGCGAGCAGGGGCTTGCCCACGGGCAGGCACGCCAGCATGCGCAGCATTTTGCTACCTTGGTTGTATGAGCGGGGTCTGTCAGGCGGCTCTGGCCCGGTACCTGACTTGGGAGTCTGATCTGGCGCGTCGATCCTGCCGACCTACCTCGGGCGGGCCGCAGAGCAGTTGAGTTTGGTCAGGGATGTGAAGTCACATCATGGTGTTGTGATGTACAGAGATGATGCAATGCTGCCAGCGCCATACTGAAGCCCATGACCAACGCAGCGGTCAGACACGCACACGCCGGCAGGACTTCTCCACCGCCCTCCTTGCATCTGATCTGAGATCACCTGACTCACCGAGGCGCTAACATCCGGAACGCTGGTGGCCCTCAAGTTTCGGCATATGTCTGAAAGCGCCGTTATGTAGTGGCATGCTCGCAACGAGTCAGGACAGTTCCGTCAGCGGTGGTTCCGTACCTAACGATGCAGCGCAATGCAGCGAAGCCTCTTGCGACCATGATACATGACGCTTTCATACTTGCATGACATCATATTACCGCGTGCATAACTCCTAACACCTCGTCAAGGTGCGGTGTCGAGGTGCGGTGTGCAAGGCATAATTCATACAGCAGGACTGTATGCTTAGAATGGATTATGGAC
>NW_014011691.1:9041-11178 GCF_000611645.1 Monoraphidium neglectum
TGAAAAGTATGTGCGCGGCGACACTGTAAGGGGCAGCCCAAGGGCGTCACCTGAGGGTCCCTAAGCGCCCAGTGGGGGGCCCCAGGTCCCCCACACCGGTGGGGCAGCGGGGTAATGGGCAGTTGCCCTGACCCCCGCGCCCGTCCTTAAAACATACTGGGTGCCCAGCGCCCGGTCCACTCTACTCTACTCTACTCTATGCTTAGAATGCACCGTTTCTCCTTTCATGCCAGCACAGCCATCATATCTTCTGCGTTGTCGACACTGCTGGCCTTCATGCAGCGGCTGATCAGGCGGAGATACACCCTGCAATAAAGCAGGCAACACTGCGGGCAGCTGGCAGCTGGCATCGTCATGTGGCACCGGTAGCGCTGTAGCCAACAGGTCCCTTCCGGCGCCTCGTGCGTTCTATGTAAATCCCCAAAAGAATGGTGCCCAAATTGCTGCTGCTGCAGCCTAGCCGTTGGTGTTGTTGGTGTGATGGTGCCAAGTGGTGTGGCAAGTGCCTTAAAAAATCATCACGTGTGCGACCCATGTCCGTCGATCATAACACTGCTGCAAGCACCCACCCAAAATCAAGGCCGATGCAGGCGTACTCTTCAGGCACCTGATGAGCCGCCAGGTTTGCTGCGCCGTGAAGGGCGGCGCCCCTGACAGCCAAAGCACGAGCACCAATTATCAGCTGCCTTAGCGGGATTTGTAGCCACTGCAACGTGAAGTGGAGATCCTACCTTTTGACGGGGCCTGTGCTTGTTTGAGTCTGAGCTTGGCGGCCTGTCGCAGGCAGCGGGCAGGCGTGTACAGTGGAGTGGTAAATAGTGATGCCGGCCTTCAGCTGCACAGAGGGGGCCTGTTGGCTTCACGCTCAAGACGGCGGTGCCTGCTTAACACCCCTGCAGACACTGAGAATATGAAATCAGGCACCGCCGATACAAGTCTCTGTGCATCCTCCAGGGGCGATGCGGCAAGCCTGATGCGCAGGTTCCGCTGTGCGCAGCCTCTATGGCACTCAGGCACCCTGCACATTGCTGGAGCTTCGAGCTTGCTTGCATTGACATGCATGCTGTTCAGGTCCCTCCTCAAAAAAGGCCAGACGGAGCATAAGCAGAACGTTTACCTGTACCCGCTGCTGTACAGCATGAGGGCTGAGGTCTGGAAAAAACGTCAGGGACTCAGCAACCGCCGAGCCGACTGGTGCGGCGCGCACCAGCACACCGGCGGCATTGCTGTGCTGTACCCACGTATGGCTCCCGCGGCGTTTGCAACGATCTCGCAGCTCGGCAGATCTCTTGCTTGCTGTTGTTGCCTGCAATAAAGGCACGAATCTTGACAAGGTCCCGGGCGTGAGTCGCGCCGAGTCCTTAAAATTCGATTTTGCTTTGCTACGGACCGTGCCGGTCTTCGGGCTTTGACCGGCTGCATCTTGTGTGGCAAACGCCTTTGATCGCCGTTTGAACGCTCTGTATATATGATGGCGAGTCAAGAGGCAATAAACTTGTCGGGTTGGCCAGTCCTGCACCTTCCAGCTCGACCGCCTTCAAGCCTTGACCAGTATGTTAGGGGCCCCATCCTGTATGACTGAAGTCATGAACCAGGCAATCCTGTGCCGGGCTCACGACCGCCACGTGCATGTGTGCAAGAATGACGTGGCAGCCCTGCACACACCTCCACGTGGCGCGTTTCGCTCCTCGCGGCCCTACCCTTGGTGGGCGCCAGGGAGCCTGCATCACCCTTGTAGTGTGAGACCACAGCGATGTCACCCGGCTGGTTTTTGGCCACATAGGGCACCAGCTTGCTTGAGGAGCCACCCCTCACCATGGGGGCCTCAACGGTGGCTTCACGCGGGTGCGCTGGGGACCTCCCTTGTTTGCCTATGGAGGTTGCTCAGTGAGCTTGCGGCGCTGGGCTGGCCCCTGCCGTTTTTTCCACCCGCAAGGTGTTCAAAGCACCTCGCATTCTATCTGTGGGTGTGTATCTCTGTTGGTTGTTGAGACCCCTGGTCTGGCCGTGGCTGTCCTGACTTCCCCTGCCCCTCTCTTAAAGACAGACACACACACACACACACACACACACACACACACACACACACACACACACACACACACACACACACACACACACACACACACACACACAC
>NW_014011691.1:11273-12836 GCF_000611645.1 Monoraphidium neglectum
CCTCTCTCACAGACAGACACACACACACACACACACACACACACACACACACACACACACACACACACACACACACACACACACACACACACACACACACACACACTCTCGCACCCCTGGCAGCAACCGTCGTGCCCCTGGCAGCTGGTTTCAGTGCTGGGGCCCTTGATTTCACCCCGGCCTCATAAACAAGGCTGAGAATATCCTTTCACTAGATCAGGAGTCAGTCCAGGCTCTGGAGTGGAACATGCAGCATACGGTAGCGTTCGTTTGGGCGCTTTCGTGGCTGCACACCGAAGCGCGTCGGTGCCCCGCTCTCGAGCGTACCTGCCAAGCTGCAGCTATGGTTGCGTGTTGTTATGCTGCACTCCACGCGCCTCGGTTCGTCGCTGCTCTGAGTCGCAGCGAGCAGCGGTGGAGAAGCTCTACCTTCATAGCTGCGGCTGGGCACCTGGTTACAAGAAATGACTGCAGCACTGCACGCGCCCCATGTGTATGTAATATTGATAATTGCCACGCAAATGCATCGTGTAAGACGTAGGTTTCCTGAACATATGCACGTCAGGTGCTCTGTGCAGATCAGGCAGCGTGAGGCAGGGTCATTGGATTGAACATCTGGTGGCACCAGGACGAGGACACGTCCTTTACGCAGACTGCAGTTGCTCTGAGCTCGAATCTGCAAGCTGTTTACGTTTTGCATTGATAGTATTACAATACCGTAGGGAATGAGCGGAGCTTGAGAGCTGGTATACAAGCGTACCACCATAGATCATCCCAAACGTATTATATGTGACAAATTCAAGTCGATTCAATGCATAAAAATTCCCCACGGGCGGCCAGGGGGCCACCGGCATCGGCGCAGTGCTCCGCTGCCGCCACCTGCGTTCCTCACTCGCAGTGTCGACCGCGCGGGGCCGCAGCATCAAAGCAGCGAATGCAGGCATGCTCGAGCAAGCGTATGGTGAGTGATCTATGTGTGCTTGACAAGCAGCCGCCTTTCCTGGCGCCGTCGTCGTCTACAGCAGTCTTGACACCAAGCCGTCCACCGTGCAACCTGCCCAGACGCCCTTGCTGAACGTTGAACGCGGCCAACCGACAAAGCAGTTGATGCCATCTCCCTCCCCCTCCCCACCCACACAGCCTCTCACACAGTCAGACAGCGAACATGAATTTCCCCGAGCCACTGACACGCAGCAGGTGCAGCCGTGGGGACTGCTGTGGTTTGGGACCGCACCTCAGACTGCCCACGCCTCACCGCAGCTTCCGCCAGCGCAGCTGCCCCCGCTGCTGCCGGCCCTTTCCATGGAGCCCTCCGCTGCGCCCTCCGGCGGCGGACCAGGCGGCGGCGTTGGCGTCGACTTGGCGAGGGGCGCGGCGAGGCTGGGCATGATGGCGGTGGCGTCGGCTGGCGGCGCACTGCTCGACGCAATCTCCCGAGGCGGCGGTGGCAGCAGCAGCAGCAGCAGCGGCAGAAGCGGCGGCTGCCCTGACGCGGGCGAGGCAGCAGCGGCGCACGCTGACGGCCACAGCATCGGGCGCCAGGGATCAGGCACCCTCCCCGCC
>NW_014011690.1:0-3311 GCF_000611645.1 Monoraphidium neglectum
AGAGCGCTGTGACGCGGCCTGAGCTCGGAACCGCTAGGGATGCGGCGCGGCCGCTGGGGGTGATGTCGCGCCACGACATCGCGGCGCGCGACGGGACGGGGGGGCGCAGCGGCCGCGCACATGGATGTGGGACGATGCAGGTAGCGAAGGGTTGGGCGATGGCGTGCGGGAAACTCACCCGCAGAGTGCCATTCATGGCGGTCGACATGGCTGCGCGGCTGCTGCTGCAAGGGGGTGCGCAGCGCGTGCTGCTTTGCGCCGCCCACTGCCGCTGCCTCTGCCTCTGCCTGTGCCGGCGCCGCTGCTGCTCCGCAGCGGCGCCAGCCGCTGGACTGTGTGCTCGTAAAGACTACAGACTGCACCTAAATCCTCCACAGCCAGAACAGAGCGCCCCGTGCAGTGAGAAAATGAGATTGCTTGGCGCCGGTGTGCCTATCTGGACCTTTCTCAACCTTTCACGACGCTCCACGTGATTATAGACGCTTCACGGGAGGCAGAAAAGAGCTGATCCGCGCTCTCAATACACGCGGGCTTGTGAAAGAGGCTGACAGTCGACTTAGTGACCCAGTTGAATACGTGAATGGTCTCTTAACATTCTCGATGCGCCGCAGGCACGGTCCGTGGCGCCCATGCATTGGGAGTGCGCCGTTCAGGGCACCGCTCAGTACCCGCTGCGTCGCCCACACAACCACCACTCACCCAGGGGAACCAACGAGCTTTCTATTGCTTGTTACAAAGTCCATTGAACGTCCAAATGCAGGATATCCTGAGGCTAGTCAGGCCTTGCATGTGCTTTGTTCCCAGGTCCAGCCATGCCCAAACCTCATTGTTGTGTCATCGCAGGGCAGGTTCGTGCTTGATAGATGATGACTACCGTAGCGCTATAGTCAGACAGAGCGCATGATGGTATTGAACTTCAGGTATTATTCTTTCAATTACAAGATAGAGGCATCATCAGCAGTGCCAGAGGGATCATGGGAGCTCCGGGCCGCACCTGTCTTACCAGACTGCACTCGTATGCGCCAAGCCTGCTGCACTCCCAATCGTCCCGGCCAATTAGTGGCTTCACGCACGGGCCTTGGGCGCGCCACACACGATTTACCCCCCAAAAACAACCTAATCTTCCATGGCGGCGGGCATGATCAAGGCCATGTCGGCCTGCACCAAGGTGCACACGACGGCGGCAGCGGTGACCTTGGGCTCAAGGGCTGCCAGGTCACTGGACACTCTGTCGGCCTGTGCAGCGGTTGCCACGCCGCAACCATAGCGCAGCTTGGTGGGGTCCTGGGGGAGCAAATAGAAGTGTGCCGGTTGATTAAAGCGTAAAGCAACCAGTGTGGTGATTAGGACAACTTTGCAATATCCCGAGTTCCGGTGCACACCCGAGTTGCGGTGCAAGCCTGCGCGTGCGCGGGGCATAAGGGGCCGGCTGACCCTCAGCTTGCCGCCGCCCCTGCGGAGGTCGGCGTGGCACTGCGCTCCGCACGGCGCGACGTGGCACACACCAGCACCAGGTCGTTGTGAGTCATGAGCGGGGTGGCAAGCGACACTCGATATGGGTCAGCTCGGTGCGTGCGCTCTGGAGGGTACAACCCCACTCACACCCGCGTCCTTCCACGCCACACACCGACCCTCCACGAGCGCCGAGCGCCAGCCAGGGGCCCGCGAGCGGCGCAGCGAGGCCTCACATCAGCTGCCAGGCAGCTGCCTTGAAACTCCTCGCAGGATGCCTTGCAATGCGGGCCAAGGAGCTGGTCAGGCCTGCTCGACAAGAAGTGAAGCATGGCCATCAGCAACGAGATTCACCACCACCATCCGCTCCTATCAAGGACACCGCGCAGGAGGCAACGCAGCCGGCAGGAGCCTCGTGAGTCGGCGGGCACAACTGGGTGGAAGGCTCTCAATCAGCCAGGGGGAGAGGAAATTGACAGGACAAGGAGGGCCGGCGCGTCAGCCGTCAGGGCATCAGCGGTTAGGACGGAGCGCCCATAGAGCTGCGATCAAGGGGCAGCCCTGGTAAGGTGGGTGTGTGCGGGATGCTGCCCAGGAGCGTTAGTGCCACCTGGAGGGCAACAACGTGTGCGGACTGCACGCAAAAGGGTGGCAGACCGAAAAAATCTGATACTGTTGTGGAAAACTCAATACATATACAGCAGGTCTTGATGCAAACCAAACGACAGCTCATGTACATAAGTGTACAATTCTCATTCACAGTGCGAGCGGCGGTGCCTGCACCCGTTGCTGACAAGAATGTGCCAGTGCGGCTTTGAGCAAAGCTAATGCATCCCACCTGTGGTGGACTCCCCTAAACGCAACACACACCCTCGGGGGGGGGCCACTCAGCGCTGCCATGAGGGCGACTCTGAATTGAGCCGACTCAATCCACGAGCTTACACGTGCTCTCCGACTGCCCGTCGGCAAGGAGGCGGCCTTGCAGCTGCCCTATATGAGTTTCTGCATGGGTTTGCCAGCGCTGCAGCACGCGCTCCAACCGCTCTCAAGGACCCATGTAGGGTGTCGCATGTCCAGCTGCGGCGGTGACAACGCATCAGTCGCAACCCACCACAGAGCGGCCGGCGGCATGAAGCATGAGCGTGACTCCTGTATCTGTGGCAGGTGCTTAGACGTCACGTTCACACAAGGCACCTGGGCGGGCCGCGTCGAGTGTGCAGTTCGTCTCGAAACGCCACTGTGACGTTTGGGGTCCACTGCACAGCAGCCGCAACGGGTGACAGGCTCGCGTAAACGCATGCATGTTGCTTTCCAGCCTTCGCTGTCTTACATACGACAGAAAATTCGCCTGTTGGCTAGCTCGCGCGTAGATCAGCACCACTAAAGCGCCTCGGGCAACTGTATCAATGCAGGCAAAGTCATTCAGCATAGCAGCCCCGGCTCAAGGCCGAGTGGGGATCCATGCGCAGCATGCGCGCTGGGCGCCCGCCGCGCCGCTCACCACCCGCTCGTCGCGCTGGCGCCGCACTCCCGCTGAACCCGCGCCCGGCACGGCCGGCGCTTCCAGCACCAATCCAATAAGTCAGCTGCGCCGCGGCATCCGCAGCCGCGGACCCCCAACCACGGCCCGGCCCCCAAAGGCCGCAGCGGTTGAAGAGGTGCGGCGCACGCAAGACCGCCGCATCCCGCCGCAGCACGTGCCACGAAACTCTCTTGTCCTGCTGCAACGCACACCCTCGACCCCACACCCTTATGCGCTGCATCGAGCGCGCCCACCCTCCCGCGCGACCCCACCCTTGCCCTCCGTTCAGGCGGCGCCCGCTGAGCCTCCGCCGCCGCGAGCAGGCGCCAACGGCGGG
>NW_014011690.1:3524-6944 GCF_000611645.1 Monoraphidium neglectum
CAGCCGGGCGCCCCGCCGGCCTCGCCCCAGGACGCGGCGGCGGGGAGCGGCGAGGGGGCACCAGCGGAGTTCAATTGGAGGAAGCAGTGGTATGGCGTGGCAGTGATCTCAGACCTCGACCCCAAGCAGCCGACGGCGACCAAGCTGCTGGGAATGGACTTGGTCATCTGGCGGGATGGAGGTGAGCCTCTCAACAGAAAGCATTCCTTTGTATCATATTTAGCGATTGATCCCATCGCATGCATCCTTGAAGGGGCGGGCCGCATGCTCGCATTGGGAATGGTGCTGTTGACGCTCCAGGGTTGGTCCGACAGCACATGAAACAGTACATGGCCGCGCGGACCGTTGCCCGGCCGGGCTGTGCGCTGCAGCGCGCGGGGCCCCCCTGTTACTGGGCTGCTTGTGCACCGCGCGTCCAGGCCGCTCGTGGCCAGGCTGGCGCGTCAAAGTGACTGCTGAGGACTTTCGGCTGCGACGCCCCCGCGACACTCGCGAATGTCTTGCTATGCAGAGCGCAAGTGGAGCGTCCTGGAGGACAAGTGTCCCCACAGGTGTGGACAAGGGGCGCCTGCAGCTGCCTGCCAACTTGCCCTGGCGCCCGCCAGCCGTTTTCCCGCCTCAGCCCGCTCAGCTATGAGCATGTGTACAGGTTTTAGGGTGTGTGCTCTCGCGCGCGTGTGTGTGTGTGTGTGTTTGTGTGTGTGTGCGCTCGTGCGTGTGGTGTTTGTGGGCGCGCACATGTATATGCGTGCGCATACACACGCACGCACACACATACACACTCACTGCATCTATCTATTCGCACGCGCTCGCACACATCTTGCACAAGCTTTTTGCTGCATGTAATCACACAACCCGCACATGCACATGCGCAATAACACAGGCTCGCACCCCTGAGCGAGGGCCGTATTGAGCCCAGCGACGGCACCCTGCAGTGCTCCTACCACGGCTGGCGCTTCTCAGCAGACGGCCGCGCCGCGGCGATCCCCCAAGCCAGATTCGACGCGCCCCGGGTCAGCAGGGGCCGAGTCATTTGTCCAGCCGCATGCGCCGTGCCCCGCCGCAGCTGTTGCATGCGCCGCAGCTTTTGCATGCGCCACATTTCCACGCTTTGATATGCACATGGACGCCGTGCACCCCAGCGGGATGCCGTCGCGGGCCGCCAATGTCGTGCTGGTGCTGCTCTGCGCGTCGACGGGCACAAGCGCCGGACGCACGCGCCGCGCCTGCCTTTGCCGCCCGCGATTGTGGCCCCCACCTTCTTATCGGCTGGCCGCGCCCTCCGCCGCCCCGCAGGTCGAGGCTCAAGCCTGCGGCTCCCGCCGCTCCTGCGTTCGCTCCTACCCAACCGCCGAGGGGATGGGCGTGCTGTTCGTCTGGGGCGACGCGGGGCCGGGCGCGGCGGAGGAGAGCGCGGCGGCGCCGCTGCCGATCAACCCGCGGCTGCTGGCGCTGAAGCCGGGTGCGCAAGTGGGGTATGTTTGGATGGCGCGCGGCGGGGCCGGCAGCGAGGGCGCCAGGCGGCAGGGAGTAGGGGCGCTGCGTGTTCGCGTCGGCTCGCGCGGCTCTGCGGCGTGGCAGTCAATAGAGCACGCGTCTGGCAGACCCGTGCGCACAGGGGGAGCTGAGGTTTGGCCAGCGCGCCGCTTGGCTGCAAGTTGCGCAGCCCCAGCTGCGGCGCGGCTTCGCCTCTGCACCTGGGCGGGCTGCACTCATGCGTTGATGCAGCCTGTGACACCATCTCTCGAGCCCGTCTGCCCGTCAGCCATCACATGTCCGTGACCCACCCCTGTAACTCCTCTCCACACACACCCTCCGGCTCACTTCCCACAACCCTCGCACCCCCAGGTGAAGTCAAGGCGTCCACCCTCCAGAACTTCACGCGCGACTTCCCAATCTCGCATGACATAATGGTGGAGAACACCAGCGACCAGTCGCACGTGGGTCACCGGGGGCTTCTCGCTGTGAACTTCTTTGCAGTAGCCTTTGAGGCTGATTTTTCTGTAGGGTATGTATGGTGATTTGGCAGTGTTGCTGGGAAAGCTTTGGGAATGTGCGGACCGAGTTTGGCACCTCTGGTCGACGGTGTGAATGATGGCCGCCTGCTGTGGCACCTCTGCGGTGTGGGCACGAATGGGATCGCGAGGGGTGCTTTGCGGCTATTTCAGGCCATTTGTGGGGCCCATGCAGTGCACGTGGCCAGCAAAGCGGCTCCCAGGTGCTGACATCAGTCCCCCTCTCCATTCGCTTCGCCTCGGACTCCGCCCCTTCCGGCTGCAAACGTCATCACCACTCCCCCCAGCAGCCACGCCGTCGCCCCAAAGTCCAGGGCTGACATCACCGCCGCCCGACAAACTTTCGCACCACCCCTCCTTCCTCGCGCCCCCCGCAGGTGCCGTGGGCGCATCATGGTGTGGCCCACAGCCGGGCCTCGCCCTATGCGACCCACTTTGTGGTCAGCCACCTGAACGAAGACATAGAGCCTGGGCACGAAGGCTTCTCGTACCGCCTCGAGGTGGGCGCCTCTGAACCACTCACCCAACTGGGGGCCCGCGCCGACGCGCAGACGGTGTGCGGCGCTTCGAGGGAGCCGCGTGGGGGACGTTGGTCGGCGTTCACGCCACCGGCGTGCGGCGTGGCTTGCCCTTCATCACCCGGGCTTCACCCCCACAACCCCCTGCTGTCGCAAAAGCGCCAGTCATCCCGCACGCTCCATCCCTGCCCGCCCCCACCCTGTGTGCCCAGTGGAGCCCCAGCGCCGTCAAGCCGCCCACCACCCAGGTCGTCACCTTCACAGCACCTTCCTACCTGGAGTACATTAGTAACCACGACGACGGCACGGCGACGTTCCTCTGGTGAGGGCATGGGGTGTGAATCTGGAGGGGTGGGAGCTTCCTGTCTCATTTTGGGCCTCTTCTGCATCGCCAAAAGAGAGCAAGCGACGAGTTTCGAGTTTGAAAGGCGTCTCGTCCCGCCACCGAGCACCGCGGGGAGGCCCGAGCGCGGGGTGGGCGGCGTCCGGGTGCCGCCGCAGGAAATGCGGCCCTCCGCCGCCGTACCACGGGTGCGGCATCGAGGCGCCCGTCCGCCGACATGCCCCCCGTTGCCGCCCGCGCCCTTTCGGCCGCCCCGCGCGCCGTTTCGGCCGCCGCAGGTTCTACCTGACGCCCCTGGACGACAACAGCACGCGCGTCATCACGCACAGCGTGACCACCAAGGGGCTGGGGCTGCCGCCGCTGGTTCAGAAGCTGCTGGGTAGGTGGCGGGCCGAGGGCGGACCGAGGCTCAACATATTTCTGGCTCTAGCGGCCTGCTCGCCCCATGAGACTGATCGGCTTCCCCCTTCGGGCCCTCCCAACATGCTCCGTGCTCCGCTTGCCCTCGCCCCTGCTCCCTCATCCCCCAGCCGCCCGCCTCCCC
>NW_014011690.1:7725-12220 GCF_000611645.1 Monoraphidium neglectum
CCGCCTCAACCCCCGTTGCTGCCAACCCCGTCCCAACACCCCTGCTGCCACCCCACCGCCCCGCCGCCCTCTCGATCCCTCCCAACCCTCCCCTCCTCCCGCAACAAGACCCTCAAAACCCCAAACCTTTAAAACATCCGCATCCTCCCGACCTCGCCCTCTCCCACTCTGGAAAAACCTCCGCAACCCCCGCAGCCAAGCGGCCCGCCTGGCTGGACCACTTGGTACTGAATGAGGTTTTCGATGGAGACCTGCCAAACCTCATAAAGGTGCGCGGCGGCGCACCAGACCAATCACCCAACAAGACAGGATGCCTCCGCCGCTTGCGTTGTCATTCCCACCTCGTTGGGCTTGAAAGCCGTCCTGTGCAGGTCGTGTGGTGGCCCCCGAGTCTCTCTTATCCACACACACACACACACACACACGCACGCACACACACACACACACACGCGCGCGCGCGCGCCGCCACCCGTCCCCCCACCCCACCTTCAAACCCCCCTTCAAATCCCCCGTCACCCTGCAGGGTGCCTACCACTCAAAGCGAGGGGACTCAAACGGCGACCAGTGGGCCAAAACCTACTACCTCCCCGCCACCGCAGACAAGTGAGCCCAGCAGCGGCCACCTGTCCGCGTGCGTCCGCCCGGAGATGTCCCCCGCTCCGCTGTCGGCCTGCTGGCATCGTTTGGGCCGTCCTGCATCGCATCGCGGCGGCGGCGCGGCGTTCTCAGCTGTACTGTGATGGAGAAAGCAATGCATGGAGCCGAATGTACCAGCAGAGCAGAGGGCCGGCTGGGGTTGCCTGAAACTGCTCCCACTGTAGTTCCTCAGCCGCGACCTGACACCCCCGACCCCACCCGCCGCGCCGCGCTGCTCCCTCTCCAGGGCTGTCCTGGTAATGCGCAAATGGTACCAGGGCCGCGGCCGCGGCGGCTTCACGGCCGCGGAGGGGCGCGCGCGGGCGGCGCCGCCCGAGCAGCTGCCAAGGGAGCAGCTGCTGGACCGCCTGCGCCAGCACACCCGCCAGTGCAAGTCGTGCTCCAAGGTGCGCCGGCTCTGGCGGGCCGCTTTCACGTGCTCAACCGCACACCCCCCCCCAAGCGTCCTGCGCCCGCCGCAGCTGGGGCAACTTACGCCACATGCAGCGTCGTCCTGTGTGCTGACGGGCACGACAAACTCAAGAGACAATAGTCATCATCAAGGGCAGGAGGCATGCGTGCGGCAACGGGGCGAGACCAGCAGCTGAGGCATTAGTACAGACCTGCTGCAAGTTGCGCACATGCACACACGCACACATTCACACACACACACACACACACACACAGCTTCCACTGCACTGATCGCTCTGCTCATCTTCATCCGCTCACCACAGGCGCTGTCCCAGCTCAGGAGCGCACAGCCCATCCTAAAGGCCCTCGCCGCTGCCGCGCTGCTCGCCGCCGCCGCCGCGCTCGGCGCCGGCTGGGGCCTCAGGGCGGCTGCGGCGCCGGTGGTCGCGGCCGCGGCGGCGCTGTGGCTGTCGGCCAAGGCGGCGGCCTGGGAGGCGCTGTTCGTGTTCAAAAACTACAACCACGCCCTCCACTGAGCTTCCGCCCGCGGCCACGACGGCGGCAGTCCGTCACGCGGTTGCGAAAAGCCCCTTGCGGGCACTGGCGGGGCCCTAGCTCGGCGAGGGACGCCCCCAAAGCCCGTTATGCGAAGGCAGCGTGGCTGCGTGCGTCGGGGGCTTGTGTAGTTGTTGGTGTATAGGGAGCATCGTGAATTGCGTGCGCGTGCCCCCCCTGCGCCGCTGGCTCCCTGGGGGTGGCACGCGCTGTCGTGGAGCACTGAAAGATTATGCTCTGGGATCGGCCTGATGTGTGCGGAAACACACATATGAGCACGAGCCGCCAAGGAGCTCGTCTGCTGCTGGTCCTGCTGCTGCGGATTACTACTGTACCGCACCCTCTGATGCTGTGCGAGCTGTGCTGCACTGCTGGCGATGCGGAGGTTGTATAAGATTGGTCAACTGCCTGGGGACGGGGGCGCGCTGCAACATGCGACCCTTCTCATGTGCTGCCTTTGCCTGCGTTTGGGGGACGCGACGGTCGCGCTGTGCGCATGCAGCAGTTTCTCACGCCATGCGGGCGCCTGCTTACATTCTTGCGGCCTACGGCGCGCTGAGGTGGCGCGTGCGATCTTGACAACCCTGCTCTCTGCTGTACACTCATCATCATCCAGCCTTGCCATCCGGCCGGCGATCCAGGCGTGTCCACGCAGGGCAGGCCTCCGAGTCGACGCTGGGTCCCCCCGCCTCCCTCCGCACGTGCGGCCTTGCTATTTTGAGTCCTGGGGAAGCTCCTGCGATTTGCTAGGGTCTGCAGGCATCTGTGCCCTCTGGCCTTGTATGATAAAATCGCCCCCTCCTGTAATCTGCAGTTGAGAGGCGGCGCACGACAGCAGTTCGTGAGCCAGCATTCGCTTTTGTCGAATGGCGCTTCAGGTTTTGCAATGGGGGCCAGGGGTGGCTGATGTTGCGCGCTGCTGATTGGCGCCGTCTGCCGCACATTGGGCCTGTTTGATAGGTGGGAAGCGGAGTCGCATGGGCTGGGGAGTGCGTGTAGTGGGGGCTGGGGACGCGTGCCCCTTGTGGGCAAGCGCTCCTCGTGATAGTAACATGTCAGGCCTGGTCCAGCCCTTGCAGCAACGCGAGAGTGAAGTAGGATTGCCTGCAAAGGTGCACTTTCAGTCTCCAAGCATGTGGGGCGGTGCAGGTTCTGAGCCGGTCGCAGTCGCGTTGACTGCGACGCCGACGGCGTGGGTCACCCAAGCACAGCATGACGCCAACGGTCGCAAGCACGCACGCTTGAAACCGTGATAGTCCGTCTAGCAAACACAACTTTCAGCCTCTTTCTTCGGTTTGGCCCATGCATGCCGCGTCCCTCCAACCCTTGCGCGTTCAGCCGTGTTGGACGTGTGGATCGCCACAGGCCGTCACAGCTTCACTCAGCGAGCCCGACCTATACACCTACGATTAGATCATGGCTATGAGCGCATTGACGGGCCACTTCGCGCCAGCACAGGCCTGCAGCGGGGCGAGATTGCCACGTCTCGCGCGCTGTGCGCACGCCCGACGCGCCCCGAACCCAAGCGCACACCGACAGCAGCAGCAGCGGTCGCAGCAGCAACAGGCGGCTGTGACTGCCTGGCCCGCCGAACTCCTCACCAGGAAGAGCGCCGCGTGCGCATGCTTCAGCGGCAGCGGCAGCGGGCCTAACAAGTGCGCTCGCCGGCGAGCTGTGGCGGCGCGCGCGGCGCCCCCCGGCGGTGCCGCTGGCGGCGGCGACGACGGCCCCGACCCCCTGACTTCCGTGTTTGCGGCCGAGCTCGCGAAACGCGCGGCGGCGGAGGGAGCCAAGGCGGAGGCGGCGGCGGCGGCGGCGTTCGACGGGGCGGCGCTGCTGTCTTTGGTGCAACAGAAGTATGGCAGATCTTATGACTTTAGCCTGGTGAAGGTGGGTGGGATTCTGCAGCTCTGCCTTTTTGGAAATCCATTAGTCAGTTTCCGGGATCTGCTTTGATCCTATGTCAAATGGCGTGCAGCCGCGGAGGGCACGACCCCTCACAGTTGCTGGACGACTGGGGCAGGTGTCCGTGCTGGCCCGCTGTCCCGCGCCGCGCGCCCGGTGGCAGCAGCGGCCGTGTCCAAATTCCCGAACCCCTCAAAAGACACCGCGGCAGGCACATCCCAACCACCGTGGATACCTGCACGAGCCGCGCCCTGCAACAGCACATTTCTTGCCCTGTCAGCACCACCTGCATGATCACCACTTTCAGGTGCTGCCGCCACCCACACGCACCTGACACACCTGCCGTCACTCAACACTGCGGCCCCCCCTGTGCCGGCCCCTCCCCCAATCCGTGCAGCGCCAGTACATGGGGAAGACGTTCGTCGCTCTGAATGTGTGAGTGCAGCGCACGCCCTCACACCCGCGCCCACACCCCAACTGGCCGGCAGCGCGTCTCCCTCGCACCCGCTCGCGTCTCTTGCCGCCCACCGCTGTGCACTGCCTGCTGCCACGTGGCAGGTCCGCGCGCGCTCTCTAAGTGCAAATCTGCCGTGCCCTCAGGAAGCCCCAAAAATGCACGATTAGCAAACGCCAATCACTAATTAGCAATCGATTTGACAGGATGTGGAAGTACCGGGAGCAGGCGTCCTGGTCGTACTCTGAGGAGGACTTTGGGGCGCGGCTGGACTACATCGCCGCGGCCCTGGTGGCCTGGGGCGCCGTCACCACAGTCCAGGTGGGCGGGCAGGCAGCGGCGGCGGCGGCGGCGGGAGCGTGGCGCCCGCGGGCGCCGAGCATGCCTGCGAGGCGGCGCCCGGTGGGACGCGCCGTGCGGCGCCGGGTCTGCCGCGCGCTGGGCTGATTGTGCGGATGCAGACCAGGAGCCGTTCTACTGGGGTCGCCCGCCAAGGTCATGTCCTCACTCCTCGCTGCTGACATATCTCCCCCC
>NW_014011689.1:0-11221 GCF_000611645.1 Monoraphidium neglectum
GGGGAAGGTCTGCAACACGGTGGGGGAGCAGGGGGGGTTCCAGGGTGGGGTGGGGGGGTCCCAGGCTCTGAGCAGCCGCGGCGTGAGATCAGCCCTGGTGGTGCGGCAGCCTGGACCTCCGGCCGTCAAGCCGGGCAGCAAGCGGGCGAGCGAGCTTCCGGCCGCGGCGCATGGGTTGCCCGCCCGCGCGCCTTCCATGGGAAGCCCTCCCAAGCCGGCGCACGCGCCCCTCGTGCCCCCGGTGCTGGCTGCTCACCTCCCTGCGCCGTCGTCGCATCCCCTCCCTGCCTCTCCGCCTTCCGAAGGCTACGAATCACTATGCTGATGTGAAGAAGGCCCTGCACTCCATTGAGGCGATCTGGGACTGCGTCGACCACAATGTGAGGCGGGGGCCCTGGGGGCGGAATGCGCACATGACTCGTGCTTGTTGGGCCCCTGCCGGCGGCGTCGAGCGCGGGCGTGGGTTGTGCTGGCGGTCGCGCGGGGGCGGGTGCGTGCTGGGTGGTTGGGTGGCGTCGCGCCGGCCGACCCGGCCCGACGCCGCAACGCAGCCTGCTGAGCTCCTGGTCTTGCGCGACTGCGGGCGCTCCCATAGCACCGTGCGGGCGCGCCCGCACGCCCACACCTCCACGCACATACGCAGTCGCGTGCACACACGCACACAAAAACACACGCCCCTCTTCCACACACACACGCATGTACCACCCACCCCTCAACACACGCACGCCTCCCCTCACCCCCGACACGACCCACAAACGTGCGCTCTCCCCTGCACCCGCCCGCCGCAGACTGAATGCGATATGTGGGCCAAGCGAGGCGAGTGCACCAAAATGGAGTCGTACATGAAGGAGCACTGCCGCCCCGCGTGCGGGCTCTGCAGCGCCAAATTCAAATACGTGACGATTGCAGAGCGCGAAAAGAAGGCCGCCGAGGCGGCGGGCGGGGGCGCGGGCGGCGGGCAGGCGCAGCCCGCCAAGGCCCCGGCGCCGTCGGCCAAGGCGGCGCCCGGGGGGCAGGGGACCGGGGAGGGCGGCGGCAAGGCGGAGGCGGGCGCGGGGGAGGCGGCGTCGAAGGGCGCGGACGGGGAGGGTGCTGCGGCGGCAGGGAAGGAGGCAGGCGCAGCGGCCGCCAAAGACGGCAAGCAGCAGCAGCAGCAGCAGCAGCAGCAGGCGGACGTGGTGGGCGAGGAGGACGCAAACCCGCAGCAGCAGCCGACGCCGAAGCCGCACGAAGGGCAGCAGGCGGCCGCGAAGGGCGCGGCGGCGGGCGGCCCCGGCAAGGGGCCGCCGGCGTCGAAGGCCGCCGCGGCGACCAATGCTGAGCTGGCGGCCCGCCACCCAAAAAGCAGCAAGCGCTACTCCGAGCTCGTCGCGCGCTGCAAGCTGCTGCGGGACGCGTCGCGGCTGTCCGACTGCGTGCGCGCGGCCGGGCTCGGGCTGCAGTTCGACGCACCCCTCAAACACTCCGCCGGCGGCGCTGGCGGCGGCGGCGCGGGGGCCGGCAAGACGGCGGTCGTCATGCTGGCGGGTGACGGGCGGCAGCAGCAGCGACAGACGCACGGCAAGGGCGACGCGGGGGACGCTCTTGAGGACCAGGAGAAGTTGGCAGAGGTGCACGCGGCCTTCCATTCGCGGCCCGGGGGCGGCTTTGAGAACATATTGATGGCGGGCGCCCGCGACCCGGTGGTTCGCGCCGAGGTGCTGCTCGTGGTTGGCGCGGCGGCGGCGGCGGCGGCCGTGTACGCGTACCGCAAGGGGTGGCTGCGGGCCGGGGTGGCGAGCTTGTTGGGGCGGCACGCAAAGGAGGCGCGCCTGAACGAGTAGGCGCGCGGCAAGGCGTGCGTGCCGCGTGTCGCGGCGGCGCGGTGTGCTCGGGGCAGGACGCGGCGGCTGGCGGCGCGCGGGCAGCGGCAAACCAGTGGCAGTTTTGCGCACGCGGCGCGTGCGTGGTGGCGGGCGTGATGCAATTGCATGTTGTGACTTTGTGGGGGCGGTACAGCAACTCTCGCTTGCACCCTCGCAGCTCGCGCTCTCGCACGGCCCCCTGAATTGCACACCGCCTCTGTCGGCACGGCAGGTCCTCCTAGAGGCAGGCTTTTGGGTGTTTGATGAGGAGGTTCTTGCAGTGATTTTTCGTCGTCCTCTCAATTCTTTCAAGCACAATGTTGGTGGTGCAACCCTCGTGTCTGGTGTGGTGCCTCGCGTTGTTGCCCCACCCGCGCCAGGCCTGTCGTCATACTTCTCTTTTTGTTCGTGGCCGCCAGGGGCGGCAACCCAGATGCACGACAATCACACATTCCCACAAGCGTAGTAAATTCAGGCTCAAGTACACCATACATGTCACCTAACAGGTAAAGTTGCCCAGAGTTGCCTTTGCACACGAAACAAGGGGCAGCGCGCGGGAGCGCACTCCGCATACACATTGCAGCACACGAGCTGTCTCAGCAACGGATTGCGTGGCATAGTTCGGTTCTATTGTTTGGACGGGATAATTGATCAAATGGACAGCAAGGGTGCAACGTCTCGGGCCCCCCTCACGACATCACCACGTCATAAGCTTGGGTCAGCGGTGGCCACCGAGCAATTTCGGGTCAGAGGAGGACGCCCGCATATCATCCTCGTATCTTATGTATGTCCAGCACACGGGCAGCACCAGTCTGGCCGAAACGAGGCGATCCTCGCTGTTTTCAATCAGCGTTGAAATCGAGGTTCCAGTGCCGCTTTCAGGAGAGGTGAGAATCCAAGTCTCTGGTCGAAATATGATGCATGATACGCTTGAGTATCGCCCTGGTCCCCTTCGTGGACTGCTGCTGCAGCAGCGGGGCGTAGTGGTGCAACACTTCACAAAGTGCCATGCAGGCAGGCCCGCAACTACTTGTTGACAGCACTGCCCACGATCTGATATTCGACTGTTTCCCACAGCTGCAGTGCGCAAAACATCGTCAGCTGCAATGCAGGTGGGCAGCCGGTCAGGTGGCAGCAACTCGGCGACGGCTGGGCAGGATGGCGTCAGCGCGAGCGCTGTTGGTCCTGTATTGCGGGATGCTTTTCAACTGCCCATGCGGAAACAGACTATGCGTGCATCGTCAGGCTCACACATCGCTGCTGCTTGAGCTGCTCTCAAGTCTGCGCCTGCGCGAGGGGGCCTCAGCACCCCCCTGCCCGTAACGCAGGCCTCCAAGGCGGCACCCCTTGCAGGGTGCCCCTACCTGGAGCGGCTTGCCCCCGGCCAGGCGGCCTACTACCCATTCACCCTGCAGGACTGGCAGGCCGGGGCTGACCAGGTGCGGAGAGCTGACAGCACGGCAGCAACCACCTTGCGCGCAGGAGCCTTTGCATAGTGTGCGAGTTGTTGGTCACACAGTACTGCTCTCCTGCTACGGGGTGTTTGAGCTGACTCATCACTACTGGCCCGGCACATCGGTGGCAAGCAACAGGCCTGGCGCCAACCCAGCCCGCGATCGTGTGCAGGGCTTGCAGGTCGTCCAGTGGGTTTGCCGTGAGGTGATCTTGGCACCTAGTTGCGCGCAATGCTCCCTTGCCGCTACCCCGCTTGCCTGCCATCGCAGGCCACTGCTCGGCTTGCAACCGGCCAGCTTGGGGCACCAGCGGGGCCAGAATCCTGGCCGCAGGAGGAGCAGGCCCACCAGAGGGAGTTACAGGGGCCGCAGCAACCACCGACACGATCTGGCGGCGCGCCAGCGGGGCCAGAGCTCAGGGAGGGGTTCAAGGTGGGAGAGGTCGCAGGAACGCCCTCTCAGGCGGAGCAGGGCGTGAGGAAGGAGCCGGAGGCTGCGGCCGTCAGCCCTGCCGGCGGTCCGGCTGTCGCCGCGGTGGCTGCGGCCGTCGGCGCAGCGCCGCAGCACGCTGAGCAGGCGGCGCGCGTCGAGGCGCCGGCTGATCAGGATCCATTCTGGGCGGCGAAGGGGGGCGAAGGCGCGGCGCGGCCGGCGGAGGGGGCGCCCGGGGCTGGGACGGCTGTGCCTGGCGGGCAGCTGTAGCATGGGCCGGCTGCGGGTGCAGGAACAGATGCGGCTTGCGTATGAGCAGGAACAGATGCGGCTTGCGTATGAGGAGGCAGAGAGTGCGTTGCGTTTGAGGGGTCGCACACCGTGGTAATTGCCTAAGGGCGCAAGAGGCGGCCTAGTTGGAAGCATAGATGACGCTTCATGCCCGCTGCCACGTCACTGCTTAACACTGCGGAGGGCTGAAGCGGAATAAATGCATTGACTTGATGCGCCGCGTAACATGCGGGCGGCATATATGTGGAGGCTCAAGACAGCTTACACGTGGGTCAGCGCTGTGCACTAGGATGACGTGTCACATGGCAAGCTGCGACAAAAAAACGCATCCAGTTGCAGGCTTGTGCACGGTTCCTACAGCTGATCTGTGCGCAGCAGTAATCAGGGTCCATGTCGTGAGGGCTTGACAGCAGACAACTGCCAGCAACTTTTGGTCGACATCCCGCTTTTAGGCAGCCTTTTACAGACAGCCTTTGCGATACACCAAACGATTTGAAACTGTTTGTAGGCCTTGCGAGCAACATCAGCTCAGACCCGGCCCCAAACAACTTGCGCGCTGGACGCAGGCCGCAGTGCAGCCCCCTGACAATCCACAAATGCCGCAGCCAAGGCATGCAGCGGCACCCATGCTGCTCCGCAGGCACATCTCCGGGCACTCGGCTGCTAGGGCGGCGTCGCGGGCGCCCGCTTGGAAGCGGGCGCGGGGCGCAGGACGCCGCCTTTTGCCGCGCCAGCAGCGGCCGCGACGGGGGTGGCGGCCACGGGGGCAGCGGTGGGGGCGGGGGCCTGGGTGAAGTGGTCCTCCTCATCAAAGGGCGTCAGAGGGGTATTGCAGCTCTTGAGGTACCTGAGGTGTCCGAGGTTTGACACGCGCAAGGCGAGGCGTCAATATAGCAGGCGGGCGGCGGCGCGATGGCAGCACCAACACGGGGAGCCAAGATGCACGGGGCCAGCAGAGGAATAAAATATGTGAGCCAGCGGTCGGGTGAAGCAGCCAAGAGGAGAAAGCGGCTTCCTCAGGCATTGCAGGGCAGGTGACCCACCAAGCCCCCACCCCTCCTGCAGCGCATCCAGGAGGGGCTGCTTGTTGTGATCCTGGGTGCTGTTGCCGACAGCAACAGCAAGCGCGCCCAGCAGCTCGGCCAGGGGTTGCTTGCAGCTGCGCCACGGCGCGGTCGCACCCACCCACACGATCACTGCTGCACTCACCCGCAGTCGTCGATGTGGTTGTAGGAGAAGCCTGCGATTTAGGGTGGGAAGACAGCAACGGAAAGATGTTCGAGTGAGGAACATGGGGCTCAAAGGCGTCTGGGGTGAGGGTTGAGTCTGACTGCGGAGCCTGCGAGTGTCAACTTGCCGGCACAGCGGCTGTGGCTGCTGGAATTGTTTCGGATGCGACCAGGGTTTTCGGCGTCAGCAGGAGTGCAACGTCCCGCTCACGCACCCTTGCACAAGGGGTTGGCATCGCAGCCGGACTGGGCCTCGCGGATGCCGCCGCACACAATGCAGCGCGGGGAGGGCTGGCCGTCCTCGGTCTGAGCGGTGAACACGCAGTCGGGCCAGGTTGCGAGGTGGGGCGAACGCCACATTAATTCAGTGCTCTGCCAAGTAGGCTGCTCTGGTACAACTTGTGTTTGAAACACACTCTTGGAGCCAGCGGGACAACTAATCCAAGGGGCCACCCCAGGAAACGGTGCCTGCAGGGGCTGGCGGTGCCCATGATCACGTTCTGCCGCCTCGACAAATTCCACGCCGGCTAGTTGTCCATCAACCCGCTGGCGCAAGCGCCGGCCACTAAAGTGTGGGTGGCGCGCGTGGCTCAAATGCCACGTGCTCGCCACCGGGAGAGGGGCATGAATTCGATGTCGACATGCATCAGCAAGAATTAACACGGGTTGATGCTGCGCTTGCTTCGGTCGCGGCCGGCAGCGCGCAGCCGAGGCGTGTGTAAGTGGTCACCTGACCACACTCAAAGTCGCACGTGCCTCGAGGGACGGCAACGCGCGGCCGATAACGGTACTCAGAACCCTCGGCTCCTGCATCGGGCACGCATGAATGGGTTGCACCTTCCACACAGGAGCCTCAGGGCTGCAGTGCTGCACATGAACCCAGTTGAACCGGCCCAATCTGCACACCTGGCGCCGCCAGCAGCATTGCTGTGGCCACCATCAGTGCTGCCAGCCCCACCATAGCTCGCATAATCAAGATATTCCAGATCGAACTTAAGACCAGTAGATTGGACCTCAACGAGGGCCCGCGCGAGGTGCCCCGTGTTCCGCTCAACCTCGTCAATCGTCAACTGATCGGCAACGGGGCACGGGAGCAGCTTGTTTTGCCGCTTTGCGTTATCAAATGGGCAGGGTGGTACAAGTGTATGAGCTACGCAGCGCACAGCAGCGGCTGCACAATTCACGTTTGAACGCTCTGTCTTCCAGTCTTTCCAGGGACACTCTCCCATTGACCCTCAGGGGTGCTCTCGGAGATGGGTGTGCTCTGACCCTTATACTCTTGCAATGATAATACACTGCCTGAACCGGTGTAAAGCACCATAACATTCCAGCCTCAACATGCCTCTGCCCCGCATGTGCCGACTTGCAAGCACTTGCTCGGCCTGGTTGGGCAGGATAGTTACATGGGTGGCACGCGATTGTTTGTAATATCGCGATTGGTTGTCAGAAGCAATGCACTCAGCAAGCTCAATACACGATGACACGCATGTATGTGTCAGCCCCATCCCGGTCAGGTGCCGCAGGCCGCCGCAGCCGCCCGTGGCGTCCGCCTGCAGCCATGTCACTCGCTGTCGTCACCGCCGCCTTCAAAGTCCTCGTCGCTGTCGTCGCCGCCTGACGGATTCAAACGTGGTGTGATGGAAAGAGAACGAACATCAGGCGCACGTGCAGTGGTGCATGGACCGTGTGTCGGCCTGTGCTTCTGCAACAGTGCTTGTGGCACATACGTGGCCCACGCATGAGCGAGTGCTTGCCTGCAAATGTTGGCACCTGCACAACGCACACGAAACACACGCACAGCCAGCAGGCCCCTCCCATGCGCAGCCCTTTCTCCTCCCACGCGCAGCTCCCGGCGCCGTCCTCCCACGCACCTTCCGACAACGACTCAGCCGACTCCTCGCTCTCCTCCACCACCCGCTTATTTGGCCCCGCCCCTCGTCGCGCCGCCGGCTGCTTGCTGCCCCCGCCCGCGCCGCCGCCCTGCTTGGCCCTGACCTGGCTGATTATGGGCGCCCCATCATCATCGTCGTCATCATCCCCCTCCCCCTGCCCGCCATCCCGCCGCTGGCCCCCTTTGTCCTCATCCGCGCCATCCTCCTCCTCGTCGTCACTGATCAGCCGCTGCCGCTGCCGCTGCGCCTTCTTCTTCCCGCCGCCCGCACCGGCGCCGCCGCCGGCGCCGCCATCGCCCAGCCCGACCCCATCGTCCTCTAAACCGCTGCCGCCGCCGCCCTCCCCTACCGCCGCCGCCCCGCTGCCGTTGGCTGCGCCGCCGCGGCCCGCCGCGCCCGCCTTGCCACCCGACCCGGCTGCTCCGCTGCCGCCGGGCTGAGCGCGCGGGTTTTGGGGGGCGGCGGCGCGCTTGCGCTTGGCGGGCACAGGGCTGCCGTCCGAATCCCCTGCCGAGTCCTCCGGCTCGCTCCCGCTCCCGCTGCTGCCGCCCTCCTCCTCCTCGTCCTCTGACACCGCCCACTGCTTCTTCTTCGGCGCCTCCGCCGCCTTCCCCTTCCCCGCTGCCTTCTGCGGCGGCCGCTCGCGCTTGGCGGCCGCGGGCTTTGCCTTCTTGCCGCCGGCCTGCTTGCGCCGCTGCTTTTTGCCGCCCTCCTCGTCTTCCTCCCCGCTGCCGCCGCCGCCTTCGCTGTCGCTGCCGCTGCCGCTTGCCGCGTCCGAGCCGCTGCCGCCGTCGCTGCTGCCCCCCTCCTCGTCCTCCTCTTCGCTGTCTTCGCCAGAGTCTCCTTCCCCGTTCATGTATATCGACCTGCAGCGGAAGGACAGCAGCCCATGCGCGAATCGCGGGTCGAGCACAGGCGCCCCGGTTCTCTGTCTCGCGCCACAAGCCGCCCCACACCGGCGCAGGGCGGTTGACCCAGCCGGCCCAACAACCCACGCCCAGCTCCCCGCGGGCCCCAGCGCCTCCTACCCGACCCGCCGCGCTGCGCGCAACTCCAGCCCCCCACCGGAAGTCGACGCGTGCGGCCGCGGCGCGCCGCGGGCGCGCCCCGGGCTCGTCCTCTATTATGTTTTTGGTGTCGATGCCCTCCAGGTCCTTTGCCAGCCGCAGCTTGTTCGCCACCCTCTGGGGGGGGGGGGTGGTGGTGGTCATGCACGCGGGTCCCGGGTTGATGGCGGGTTGGGGTCGCGGCTGACAGAGGCAGGGGCTTGTGACGATGGCGCAACACCTCAACGGACCCAGGCATCGATGAGGGTTGGGCCGCTGAGGGGTATTCAGGGGCTGCCAGCAGTGCCAAGAGGACCGCGCAGCGGCAGCCCTAGTCGGCCCCAGGCGGCCAGCAACCTGCAGCGGACACCGGGCCCGCGCGCCCGCCGTCGGGGCTGTCCCGCGCGGGCGCGGCGCAACGTGCGTGTCTTTGGTGGATGCGGGCGCGCGCACCGCGATCTGGTGTTTGTTGCTGTCTGGGCCGAGGCCGTGGGGGCGCAGCAGGTCCCGCAGGGCCGCATACAGGGAGTCGTCATCCTTATTCTGCGGTCAAAGCATCAAGGTCATGGCCGGTGGGTGGTTTGATTACGAGGGCCGAGGGCCGAGGGGCGACCGCGGGCGGGGCGCCTGGGGGGCGGCGGCGGCGCGCCGAAAGATGGGGCCTGCCTGGATCGCGGGCTGGGGCGGGTGGCGCATTGCGCGGCCGCTGCGGAGCTTGGGCGGCCGCATGGGGGCGGGCGGTGTGCTGCGGCTGCTGAAAGCTGCCCCGCCCACGGCTAGTGCTGGTGCTGGTGGGGCCCTGGTCGCTCCCACAGTGGAAAACGCATGCCGACCGCAGCGCCACCCCCCCCTTTGACCCCCCTCCACACCTTCACGTACACGTGGGGGCCCACAGTGACGCCCGCGCGCCTGCAGATCCCCTTGAGCCGCTCCACCCCCTCCCCATGCTTGCGTGGCGCCGCCCTCGCCGCCACCGCGCCGCCGCCGCCGCCACCGCGGCCCTTTTTGCGCGGTCGTGCCTCCTCCTCGTCGTCGCTGCTGCCCGCCTCGCTGCCTCCGCCGAGATCGTCGTCCCCGTCTCCCTCGTCGCTGTCGGCGGCCTGCTTCCGCCCGCGCGGCTTCTTTGGCGCCGCCTCCTTCGCCTTTCTCTTGGGCTTGGGGGCCGTGGCCGCCTTGGGGCCCCGCTGCTTCTTGGCCGCGGGGGCTGGCGCTCCATTCTCCTTGTCTTCGCTTTTGGGTGCCGCGGCCGCCTTGCCCTAGGGGAGGGCCCGCCGCGGGGAGCAGGCAGGGCGGCTGTGCTGAGGCCCCAGAGCCATGGCAGGGTGGCGCGGTCCCGAAATTGCGCAGGCGCCTGCTGCGGCACGGCGGACCCAGTTCGGCGGTCGTGTGCAGGCACATCCAGCCTGCACGCGTGCCGCTGTGCAATTTAAAATGCGCGCCTGCCGCTGCACGGTTCTAACATGCGTCGCAGAGGCATTTCGGCGCACTGATCCGGCAATTGCAGTCGAATTTGCGCGATCGGCGGCCGTGGTGCGCGCGCACCAGCAGCACCGCATCGAGCAGCCGCGTCACGACGTCCTTCTGCTCGTCAAGAGCCTTGGCCGGCAGGCCGAGGTCCCCCTCCAGCGTCCGCCGCACCCCCTTGAGTGTCATAGTTCTGCGTCATGACGTGATTGCGCATGTCAGGCGCCGCCTGGCAGAGGGACCCAGGTAGCAGGGGCCAGCCCGCCTCACAACGCACTCGATGTTGCTCCGAAAGTGTTCCCGCCGTTTCTCCACGGCCAAGCGCAGATCCTCTTCCGAGGCCATGATCATAAATCACCCGCACAGCCAAAGCAGGGGTTGAGCGGGTGATCTAGGAGCCTGACACTCGATCTGATGGCCTGTCATAAATTGAAGTATGAGAATTGGCTATGCAACTTCGAATAGATATGATCATGTGTCAGCCTGTATCGCACGACATTCTGGTGGGCTCCTCAATATGCACAGCACGCACAGCACTAAGCAGGTCACTTTCTTCCGCTTTCCCCGCTGCCCGATGCTTCAACAGCCGCGCACTCTCGATGAATGACGCTTACTGTACACAATATAAGGCCTGTAAGGTTTACCAATGCAACAGCTGCCTGATGACGTACAACGTCCATCCACCCAACTGTGAAGCTACCAAGCCCGGCAAGTGAGAATCTGGGGACACAAGAGGCGGCAGGGTGCAATGCCGCAAAGGAACTAGCGAGTTGCGCAGGCCGCGCGCGCAGCAAGGGACCACACGCGAGCCAGCCGCGGCGCGCAACACGCCGACGCAAACCCCGCGGCGCTGCAGGGGGTGTGGCGAGCGCCGACGATGGACTTGGAGGGCTCAGCAAGGGGCCCTGGCCCCGAAAATGCTCAGATGTCAGACTTTTGCCGGCAGACAGGCATGAACGCGTTTGAAAGCCTGGCAAACGCAAATGCAGCCCCACCGGTGCGTTTCCGCTCCGGGCCTTGACCCCTGCACAAAGAACATACACCGCCCAGCTCTGCGAGCAGACGCACGGATGCGTGTGTCACCGCTCCGTGCGCAAGCAGCTGCCCGGTGTGGCGAGGCGCGGGCCCGCCGCGATCAACAGCCGCCAGTAGGGCAGCCGCCAGGTGCTCTCACGTCCCTGCGCCAGAGTCCAGGGTCGCGGCCCCGGCTGTGGATGCGCACGACGAGGACACAACAGAGCTGCTGCTGACACGGGCGCCCCCGCCCTTACCGCGAGCGCCGCCGCCGCCGCCGCCGCCGCCGCGGCCGCCGCTCTCGCCCTCGCTCCCGCCCGCACCCCCAGCTCCGCCGCCGCTGCTGCTGCCGGCGTCGCTCCCGTGTACCTCGCCGCTGGGACTGGGCCGGCGGCCGGGTAGGACCCACGACGCGCCATCCCCCGCCGCCACCGCCATCTCTGCGCCAAGTCCTTCCAACTCGCCCTCCAGATCACCTTCAGAATCCTCGTCATCGTCCTCGTCATCGTCCTCGTCAGCCCCAGACGACGCCTCAAAGGTGATCCGGTGCGCCGC
>NW_014011688.1:0-7173 GCF_000611645.1 Monoraphidium neglectum
GGCGGCGGCGGCGCGAGGCGGCTGGGCGCGGGCAGCAGCAGGGCGGCAAGTGCAAGGATGAGGGCGGGCCGGGCGGAGGCTGTGCTGCGTTCCAGCAGGGCGGCAGAGTGGCAGGTGCCTGGTGGCATTTGGGCCGGTGAACGGCTGGCCAAAGATGCTGATGGCTGGAGCGGGCGAGTGGTCGTACGACAGCATCCGGCCCCCGCGCACTCTGGTCAGGCTTGACCGGCGGTCAAACATCATTGGGCCGACACATCAGCATGACGTCACACCTGGACCTTTGAGCCTCGCATTCGCCCGCCACTGAAGCAACTCTGTGCGCCAGCTGAGGCCCCTCCCCATGCCAACCGCACTCTCCTTTTGGCCCGGAACCTCAACAACCCCCTCAATTTTGCATTCTAGCCTCACGTCCCACGGGACCAAACCCATCGCAGGACCGCCTTCAGGCGCTGGTGCGCGCCAGCTGCTGCGCCGCCGCCGCCGGCGACACGCTGCAGCCCCTCGCGTGCGGCGCGAGCGTCAGGGCACTCGCGGCGGCGTTTGAGCGGGACGCGTACGTGGCGGCTCTCAAGGGGGCGGCCGATCTGGTGAACGACGCCGCGGCGGCGCGCGCGTGGCTGGCGGGCCTGCAGGCGGTGCCGTCGCTGGTGGCTGTCGGGCCGCTGGCGTTCGACGCGGCCGATGCGGCGGCGCGGCTGCTGCCAGCGGCGGCCGCGCTTGCGAGGTGCGCTCCAAGAACGGGAACGGGGATTGAAGCATGGCTGGGCTTCCCAATCTTGCGTCAATGGCGTCATCCCATCCCTTTTTTGCGGCACGTGTGGCAAGTCTGCGGATGATTAGGGCCCACATGCTAATTTGAAACCCTGCTCTTCGACACAAAGCGCACTTCCCCACGAGCCAAGTGTTGCCCAGCGCCGCCGCTCCCGCGCTTCCCTCCCCCATTCCCTTCGCAGCGGCCTCTCGGGCCTGCTGCTGCCTTGCTGCCTCCGCCTCTGCGCCGCGGCGCGCGCCGAGCTGCAGTCGCTGTCCGCCTCGCTGCGCCAGCGCCCCGACACCGCCGCCGGCTTTGCCGACTGGCTGGCCGCCCACGAGCCGCACCTGCGGCGCGACGGCGCCGCGGGGCAGCGGCTGTCGGCGGAGTGCGACGCGCTGCGGCGGGCAGACGAGATGCTCAGGACGCACTACCACGCCGCCCCTGGCGCGGGCCCCGGCGGCAGCGGCGGCTCGGCCGTGGCTTCGCAGGGGGAGCTGGCGACGGGCGCCGCGCCGCGGCCGTCTGCCACGGACGTGCGCGCCGCGGGGCGCGCGCTGGAGGGCGTAAGGGACGCGCTGGCCGGGTACAAGGACGCGTGCGGCGCAGCAGAGCGGCACGCGGCGGCCGCGGCGCGCGCGCACGCGCCGGCGGTGGCGGGGCAGCTCGAAGAGGTGGGTGGGCGGAAGATTGCTGCCAAAATTCTCCCTGCAGCGGCTTCTGCCAGCAATCCCGTTTTTTTCAACGGGTACTTTGCTTGTCACTGCCTGGTGCTGCGCGCGCGCAAAAGTGTGCTCTTTGAGTGATGAGTCAACCGACCTCTCTTCTGCGCCACCAAGCATAACGCCCTCGCAGCAAACACCACGCGCTGCACCCTCGGCATTCAAATCGACACCTCATCCCTGACGCCGCGGCACGACCCGCCTTCCCCACTCCTTGCACCTGCGGACAGGCGGAGGGGCGGATTGTCGCGCTGCTGACGACGGCGCGCCGCGGCCCGGCAGCGAGCCCCGCCTGCGAGCCCGCAGAGGCAGCTGCATTGCTCGATGCAATCGAGCGCGACGTGGCGCGGGGGGCGTCCGCTTGCGAGCGCCTGCTGGGCGCCGCTGCGCTGCTGCGGGACGCCGCCGTGCGGCGCCGCGCCCAGTCGCTGCGCGACCTGCTGTCGGCGGCGCCGGCGCTGCTGGCCGCCCCGCGCGCCGCGCGGGCCGCGGCGGCGGGGTGGAGGGACGCTGTGGCGCGGCTGGCGGGGGCGGGGGCGGGGGACACGGCGGCTTGCGCGGCGGCGCTGAGGGGGCTCGGAGAGGCGGATGCTGAGCTGGCAGCGGTTACCAAGGCCTGGGGGGTGAGTGCGTCGCGATTGATCACCCAATGGTGATGCCCGTTGTGGTTGACCGGTCAATGACACACACACACACACACACACACACACACACGCACACACACACACACTCACGCACACACACACATGCCTTGCAGGCCAAGCATGTGAGCGACGACCCCACAAGCGCCGCCTCCGCCACCCCTGAGGAGGCCGCCTTCGCCGCCGCCACCGAGCTCGAGCGCCGCGGCTGGGCCGGGCGCCTGCCGGCTGCACGCTTGCTCTGTGAGGGCCACGGCGCCGCGGCGCTGCGGCCTAGGCATGCCGCCATGCTCTGCGCGCTGCTGCTGCCGCAGGGCACAGCGTCAGCCAGCGGCCTGACGAGCGGTGGCGGGAAACTAGGGGTCGCCACCGACACGGCTGGCGGGGGGGACGCCAGCGGCTCGGGCGATGGTTGTAACGCCACTGCCACCCGCTGGGGCGACGCGCTCGACGAAGAGTGCGGCCTGTCGCTGGAGCAGCTGCTGGGCAGCTACGCCCTCCTGCCTCGGGGCGCGGGCGATGCCAACGGCTCGGAAGGCGTTGGGCCGCCGGCGCTGCCGCCCAAAGGCGGCGGCGGGAGCGGCGACGCGCTGCAGGAGTGCGAGGGGCGGCAGGTGGATGGCAGCAACAGCACATCACTGGGAGGGGCCGCGCGGCTCGAGGCGTCTGGGGGAAGCTTCCTCAGCGCCGCTGACCTGGCGACCGCCTGCAGCCGCGGCCCGAGGGCCATGGGGGTGCTGGCGTCTGTCCTGCGGATCGCGGCGGCAGAGGCGGAGCTTAACACAGAGCTCGGGGGCATCGAGGCGGCGCTGCGTTTGCTGCGCCTACGGCTGAGCCGCGGTCGTATGGCCGGATGCCTGCTGCTGCTCAACTTGGGGCAGCTGTCTGGCGAGCTGGAGGGCGCCGCGGCGGGCGCGCTGCGACGCGCGGCCGGCGCGTTTGGGGCGCCGGGGGTGGCGGCGAGGCTGGCGGGGGTCGGGGCGCTGAGGGCGCGGCTCGCGGGGTGCGTTCGGGTGAGTGGTGCACGCGCTCTTGCTGCGCCTGGGTGTGCATGCGTGGGTCTTTTGGGCCTGATGATGTCGTGTTCAACGAAGCCGTGTGGGGCAACCTGCACTCACACTTGCAGGGTTTTTGGCCTTTGCTCCTATGCTGCTAAATCGCAGACTTGGCTGCCGTGCTAGCTGCCCCTGCAGCGCCACGGGGCAGCCACAACACAGCCGCCGCCTGCAACAAGGCCAAATACCCCTGAACTCAGCCGACCCGAACCCCACAACATCGCATGATCCCAGGACTGCCACAGCTGCCAGGAAGCCGTTCTGCAGACCCATGCGGTGCTGCAGCTGCCGCCAGGCCGGCACGGCCTGCCGCCAGCTGCGGTGCGCGCGCATGTCGCGCGGTTCAAGGCCGCGGTGGATGGGTGGAGCCAGGCGGTGCTGCGTGCCGCCTCGGAGCGCCCCGCGCGGCGGAGCGGCTCCGGCGGCGGCGGCGCGGCGGGCGAGGGCGGCGGAGGGCTGGCGGCTGCTGTGGTGCTGTCTGAGTGGGCGGGGAAGCTCGGTGCGGCGGCGCGGGCGGCTTTGCTGCTGGTGGAGGAGGTGGGTGGATGGCGGGCAGTCCCTTGCCCCAGCGACGGCGCTGGCTTTGAGGGGTCAAAACTGCGAACGGCGCACTGCACCTTTGCCGGTGTTTTCTTCATACGAGTTTTTTGTGCCAGGAAGCCGAAGAGGATCAGGTCTTTGCCACCATACCCATTATTTTCATTAAACCTTCACCCAACGTGCTCTTCGTTCCCTCCCCTCCAATCACCCATAAGATCAAGCCTCAACCGCTCGCACCCCCGCACGCCCGCCCTCTGGCCCACCAGGCGCGCTCCGCGTTGGCCGCCGCCGCCGCCGCGGCTGCGGCCAGGGTCTGCCCCCGCCTGGGCCTGGGCCCCGCCGCTGATTTCCTCCTCGCTCTGGCGCCGCCCTGCGGAGACCCCTTGGCTCTGCCGCCAAGCATTTTGTCGGCCCTGCTGCCAGGTGTGGACGCCCTGCTCCCTGCAACTGCTGCGCAGCTGCGCGGCCGCCGCGCAGCGCGGCGCGCAGCGGCCGCGGCAAGGGCGGCGGCGCTCGGGCCGGAGGCGGCGGCGCGGCGCAGGTGCGGCTTGGACGGCAGCTGTACAGTCGCGGCCGCGCCGGCGGGCAGCGAGCCGGCTGGGAGCGGGGGCGGCGGGTGCGGCAGGTCTGAGTATGGCAGCTTGACTGGTGCCCTAGCGCCGTGGGGCGGGGCAGGTGAGGATGACAGTGACAGCAGCAGCGGGAGCGGCAGCAACAGCGGCAGCGACGACGGCGCGAGCAGCAGCGGGGGCTGGGTTGCAGGTGGGGGCGGACAGGAAGGCATATGTCAGCGGCGCGGCCGAGGCTGGGTGGGCGCCCTTCGCTCCTGCTGCGGCGAGGAGCTCTCTCTCCTGCAGCCGGTGCTGCTGAGTCAGTGTGATGTCAGCGCTGCCGCCGCTGCCGCCGGCGAGGGCGAGCCTGAGGGCAGCGGCGGAGGCGGCGCGTCGCTGGCGGCGGCTCTGCAGCAGGTGGTGGAGCAGGCGGCCGGCAGGGTGAGGGCTGCGACGGCGGAGGCGGTGGCGCGGCTGGCGGCGTCGGCAGAGGTGAGAGGGCCCGCTGCTGAGGAGGGCGGGTTGGTGGTCGAGGGCGCAGTTCCAGGGGCCGGCTGGGTGGCCTGGTTTCTGGGTTGGGTGGTTGCCAGCTCAGCAGGAAGTCCAGGAAGTCCAGGAAGATCTCAGGTGCCCTGCACAGACCCCATCCAGTATGAGGGCAGCACGGGGGCGAGTCTTGGTGCAAAACATCCCTCGCGGCGTAGGGGTCAGACGGCTGTGAACATGCGTGTGCAGCCTCCGACCAGCCACCATCATCGCGCTCCCTAGCACGCAAGCAGCCCCGCCAATCACCCCTTCCATTCTCAGTTGCCCTCCCGCTCACTCACTCACCATTCTCACCTGCTCACTGCCACAAACCAACGACAAATTTCCAGGCCGACCCCCTCGCAGCGATGGATGACCTGCCCCTGCAGTCCGTCCTCCTGGCGGACTGCGCGGCCTGGACTGCCACGGTCGAGGCCGCGCTTGGCGCAGACCACGAACACACGGCCGCGCTACCACGCCCCACTGCGTCCGGCGGCCGCCGCCCAGCGCTCGCTGTGCTGCAGGAGCGCCTGGCTCTGCGGCTGGAGTCGCGCGCGCACGCGCTGCGGCGCTGCTGCTGCACCGGCGCCGGCGCGGGCTCGGGCGGCGGGAGCGATCCCGGGGCGGCGCAGGGCCCTCGCTCCAGCCGGAGCGGGGCCGGCGGCGGCGATGGCGGGCGGCCCGGCGCCTGGCAGGCGCCGTCGTCGCCGCCGCAGCAGGCGCCGGCCTGTGGCAGGCAGCTTCCAGGCAGGAGCAGTAGCGCTGGGGTGGGGGAGGAGCCTTGCGAAGGGCAGTCCCCAAGCAAGCCAGGGACCAGCAACTCATGCAGTGGCGCTCGCAGCTGTGCGCCGCCCTCAGAGGCGCGCGTCCGCCTCCTGTCCGCGCTCGTGCGCGCGGCGGCGCTGCAGAAGCACGCGGTGGCGGCGCTGCGGCGCTGCGGGCTGGGGCAAGGGCGTGGTGGGTGGGGGTGGTGGCAGCAGCTGCGCCACTACTGGGACCCCGAGCAACAGGCCATGATGGTGCGGAGGGCAGGGCTTGAGTCAGGACGTATTCATGTTGACTTTGTTTGACTCTGTTTGACTGTGTTTGACTGTTTTGTTATTAGGAGACCGTCTCGGCATCACATGCATGATGGTGGGACTCCTTGAGAGTACGCAACAGGCCCCCCTCCTCCTGAGGCCACCACGGACTGCCGCCCACAGACTGCCCACCTCTGCCCACCCCTGCCGTCCACCATGCGACCCAGGTGCGCTTTGGCCAGTGCCAGGCAGCCTACGGCTTTGACTACCAGCCTCCCTCTGCGCTGGCCGCGGGCCACCTCCTGCCTTTGGACGGCCGGCTGCTTGCCGCCTGCGCCGCGCTGCAGACGTCGCCCTTCGTAGCCCTCGACCCGCACGCCTGGGCGGCCGCGCCCGACACCGCCGCCAGCGGCGACGATGGCGGGGCGCCGGCGGACGGCGCCATCGCAGTGCCGGCGCCGGCCGCAGCTGCTGCTGCGGCGCAGGCGCTTGGGCGCCGCTTCTGCTGGCTGGAGGCCGGCCCAGGCACCAGTGCCGTCGAAGTGGGCTCGTGGGTGCAGGCTGTCGCTGAGGGCGGGGCGTGGGGCTGCTTGTCGGGCCTGGAGCGCATGCCAGGGGAAGAGGCGCTGCGGGCGTTGCAAGGAATGTGGGAGCGGCAGCAGCAGCAGCAGCAGCAGCAGCAGCAGCAGCAGCAGCAGCAGCAGCAGCAGCAGCAGCAGCAGCAGCAGCAGCAGCAGCAGCAAGACGTGTGCAGCGGGCTCTCGGCCCCGTTTGCAGTCTTGATCGAGCTGCCCGCAGCCCCTCATCAGCAATCGAACGTCGGCAGTACCAGCAGCGACGCGCACTGTATTAGCGGCGCCAGCAAAACCTTTGGGGGCGACGCAATCGCGACGCCGCTCCCGGCGGAGGCGGTGCGGGACGTTGTGCTGCAGTGTGCGCGCGGCTTTGTGCTGAGCCCTTTGGACATGCAGGGGGCCGCGGAGTCCTGGATGCGCAGCCTGCCGGGGGCCCGCAGCTGCGGGGAAGCTGCCAGGGGACTGGTGGCGGTCCTGAGGGCGGCGAGTGCGCAGCCGCGGGCGGCGGCCGCCGATGCGAGCCTAGCCAGTGGCACGGGTGGCTGCGGCTGCGACTTTGCGTTGGCGGTGCGGCTGCTGCGGGAGGTCGAGTGCAGTGTGGAGAGTGACGTGGTTGCAGGCGGCAGCGGCGGCTGTATGGTGTCCACGCTGCTCGCGGCTGTTGAGCGGGCGGCGCTGCCGGCGCTGCCTCGAAGCGCGAGGGCCGCGGTCGACGCCGCGGCGCGCGCGGCGCTCGGCGCGGCGGGGGCGCAGGCGGGCGTGCAGGGCGCGCCTGCTGCGAACGGTGGGGCAAG
>NW_014011688.1:7376-11422 GCF_000611645.1 Monoraphidium neglectum
CCGCCGCTGACGTCATCGGCGGTCGCCAAGGGACGTCGACCAAAATCAAATGGACCGTTGGGTCCCGAGTTTCTGGAATGGGACGAGTGTCAGCTGGCAGGGGCGGTGCGCATCACCATTGCGGCGTCGGAAGCCGCGGGGGCAGAGGCAGCAGCAACAATTCAGCAGCTGGTGTCACCCGCTGCGGCCGCAGCGGCGCCGGCGGCGGGCTTGCCGCGCGTCAGGGCGGACGCAGCGGTTGACGCGTGCGCAGCGCTGCACGGTGCGCTCAGGTCGCAGGGCGCGGCAGTGGTGACGGGCGGGCCGGGCGCGGGCAAGTCGTTGGCGTGGCGCCTGCTTGCGGCCACATACCGTCATGGCTGTGGCGGTGGCGGCCGAGGGCGACCGCGGTCGGCGTCGGGCAGCGGCGGGGGCGGCGTGGCGAGCGGTGCGGGGGGCAGCGGCTGTGGTGTAGTGTGCGTTAGTGTTGATGACATTCTGGCACAGGAGGATCGTCTGCAACAGTTGCAGGAGCGTTTCGACAGGCCCGAAGCTGAGCCAAACGCCGGGCAGCAGCAGCAGCGGCAGCCGGAGGGGCGCCGCCGCGGAGCCGTGAGCCTCCTGGTTGAGAGGTGGGCGGCCGCGCGGCCATTGGCAGCCGGCGGCGGACACGAGGCAGTTCGCGAGGCGCGTGGCGGCGCGGCCTCCTCGCCCCGGCGCTCGGGCTCTGGGGCGCGGCGGAGCAGCTGCAGCAGCGGTGCGGGGCGCGAGGAGGCCGGGGAGGTTGGATTGAAGCTTCCGGGAAGCGGCGAATGCAGAGATGATTGCGCGCTGCTGGTCCTGGACTGCCGATCGCTGGCCGCTGCTGCTGAGGCGGCGCACATGCTGGGCGTCGGCGGCGGTGGCGAGGGCGGCGGCGCCTTCGGGCGTCCGCTGGCGCGGCCGCTGCTGCGCGCGCTGCCGGGCTGCGCGGGGGTGGTGGTCGAGTGCGGCCCTGAGGCGTGGCAGCCGCTGGGTGCTGTGGTGCAGACTACAGCACCTCGGGGCAGCAGCGGCGGTGGCTCCGGCGACACCCTGCCATTTGGCCCCCTGGGCGGCCTGCATGTCGACCGCCCAATCCTCGACGTGCCCGCCGAGATCCGGCGCCGCCTCGCGGCCGCGCTGCGGCCGCTGCAGGTGTCCCGCGGTGACGCCCCGCCGGGGCGCGGCCGCGGCGACGGCGACGGCGGTGGCGCGGCGACGCACGCGGCGGTCATGGCGCACGACGTGCAGCGGCTGGGGGCTCTTCTGATCGACCTCACCAGCGCCGGCCTGTCCGCGGCTGAGGACAGCGGCGGCAGCGGGGACGAGGCATGCGCGGAGGGGGAGCTGCTGAGCGCCGCCGGCGAAGCAGTCGCGGTCGTCGCGTCCCAGTGGCGCCGCTCGCGCCACACGTGCCCTGATGACGTCGCCGCGCCAGCGGTCGCAGCGCGGCTCGTGCTGCAAGCGGCGGCATGGACACTGGCCGGCCGCTGCCCGGGCGGCGGCGCCGGCGGGGGCGGCGATGCGCGGCCGCGGCGGCTGCTGTGTATCCTTGAGGCCGTCGCCGCCGGCGCGGGCTTTGGCGAGCAGCTGCCGCCAGGCGGGCGCGGCCTACTGGGGGGTCGAGTCTGCCTCAACACTGGGCGCTGGGTGCCTTGGGTTCACAGTTCCCAGGCTGTCGCGTTTGGGCCCGGGGTAGAAGGGGCGGGCACCGAGGAGGCAGCAGCGACTCAGAGAAGCGGCGTCCCGCCGGCGTTTGGCTTGCTGTCATGGCCGGAGGAGGCCGCCGGCCGCGTCATCGCGGGCAGCGAGCGCGCCGCGGCGCTGCGGCACGTGGTGGCGGCGTGGATGGATGCCGGGCTGGCGCCGCTGGTGTTCGGCCCCGCGGGCTGCGGCAAGCGGACCGCGGTGTGGCAGCTTGTCAGTAGCCGCGGCTGCGGCGGCTTGGGCGATTCGGGCGCCTCGCCGGCGCTGCTGCGGCTGTCGGCGGCGACAGCAAGGGCTGAAGCATCAGAGCTGCTCCAAGGGCTGGAGATTGAGGCATGCTGCGGCGGTGAAGCGTGCACACCGCACCCGCGGCTGCAGGCTACGAGGGTGGTGGTGGCAGAGGGCCTGCACCTGCTTCCCTCCATTGGCGGCGGCGATGGCGGCGGCGACAGCTGCATTGACGGCATCAACGGACGCATTGGCAGCAGCAGCATTGGCAGCAGTGGCGGCGTTTGCCAGGTGCTGCTGCGGCTGTTCGAGGGTGATAGAGCTGCGGCGGCAGAAGAGGGCTGGGCGCCGGCGGTGCGGGTCGTGGGCACTGCAGACTTGCAGGAGGGGAAGCCGCCGAGCAGCTGCTGCCCGGACGCGCGGCTCATGCGCCGCTTTTCGCCGCTAAACGTGGTGTGCTTCGCTGGCTTGGACGACGGCGGCGGCGGCGGCGGCGGCGGCGATGAGAGCAGCTGTGGACCCCCGCTGGGCCTTCGGCCAACAGGCGCGCTCGTCAGCGCGGAGGCCGCTCTGCGCGCAGTGTCTTGCCGCGCGGCCCGCTGCCTCCGGGCTGCGGTGTCGCGGCAGCCGCAGCCGCAGCCGCAGCCGTCCAGCAGCGGCGGCGCGCTGCAACCCGGCGGCGCCGCGTTGGTACCGGCGCGCTGTGACTTTGCACAAGGCCTGGAGGCGCTGAGGGGCCGGCGGCTGGAGGCCGATTTGTTCCACGTCTGCAGGGACGTCTTTGGCAGTGTCATCATGGCTGCCGCTACGCGTGACCTCGAGCCTGGCGCGGCCTTGGGTGCTGCGCGGGGCGGATGGCACCAGGGGCACGTGCTGGCGGCAGTGGAGCGCGCCCTCGCGCGCGCGGCGGCGGCGGTGGCGGCGCGCGCTGCGGAGGAGGCCGCCGCGGCGGAGGACGAGGCCGCGGCGGCGGCGGCGGCGGTGGGGTGCGCACCGGGGCCGGGCGATGGCGGCGGCGGAGTCAGCAGAGGCGACTCGGTCTCGTCTTGCTCTGACAGGGTGGCGGCTGCTGACGTCTGCGCCTGGTGAGTCAAAAATATCAGGGCGTCGCGCGGGGGCCGACACAAGGGACCCGACACACCGCAGCGCGGCTAGCAAGGCGAGAGGGAGCTGGGCACGAGTGGAAGGCGCAGGACCCGCTTGCCCCACCAATACAGAACCCACTGCCCTGCCACGTCGCAGCAGCCCATTGTACCACCCTCCCTCCCTCCCAACCATCCCCAACCCAACAAGCCTCCATCTGTCTTCCCCTCAAATGCTGACCTCTCCCCTGTTTGCCCCAATCCACGGCTTCTCAAACCCAGTATTGTCGACGGCCTCTGCCGAGAGCTGTCAGACGGATTGCTGGACCCCACATCGCGCCTAGCGCTGCGACGCTGCGTCGTCGTCGCCGCCGCCGCCCGCCTCGTCGCGCCTGCCGGCGGCGAGAGCGCGGGCCCTCGGCCCGCGGCCGAGGGCGCGGGCGCCTCTGCACGCGGGGCGGCCTCAGGGGATGGCGCCGCCGTCGCTCCGCTGTGGCAGCGCGTCCGTGCCATCAAGGGTGGGGATGCGCCGCTCGACGAGCTGGTTGCGTCGCTCGCCGCCTCCGCGGGCCGCCGGTCGCCCGCGCCGCACGCGCTGCGGCGGCTGCTGGCGGCGGCGGCGCGGGGGATGGACCCCTGCCACCCGATGCAGCCGCTGCACGTCGAGGCGGCGCGAGGCGAGCTGCGTGACCTCTTAAGGCTACAATTTGAAAGCTTGGGACCCAGCCACCGCTTCTTAATTGCCGGCGCTGACGCCGTGCTGCCGCAGCAAGCAGGCAGCGCCGCAGAGGCAGCAGCAGCAGCAGCGGCAGCGGCAGCAGCGAGCCAGGGGCCCTGCGACGGCGGCGGCGGGGCGCTGATGACGCCGGAGGAGCTGCAGGCTGCGGCGCAGAACGCGCACAGCAGCGGGTTCGTGAGCGCAGCGAGCCGCCTGATGGCGTCCCTCTGCCTCCCGCTGTCCGCCGGCGGCGCGGCCTGCGCGGTCGTCTACGGCCCGCTCCCGCGCGCCGCTCGCGCGCTGGCCGCCGC
>NW_014011687.1:0-11215 GCF_000611645.1 Monoraphidium neglectum
GGATGGGTCGGGGGGGGGGGGTGAGGTGGGGCAAGGCGGAGGCGGCAAATAAGCACACCGCGACAGCCGCTGGCAGGCTTGCCGCTCCCCCCTCAAACGTGGAGCAGATTCCAGGTCTTGTCGGGCCCAAAGCAGGCGACAGCACGCCGACCCCTCTCACACGCGAACGCAGGGCCGGCCCCGGGTCCCCCGGCCGCGCCTAGCTGGCCAGCTGATGGCAACATGCGGACGGCGCAGCGGCCGCGAGCACAATCAAAAACAAGCACACCTCGTTGTGCACCCGCTCCAGCTTCGCCGCGACGTGCGTGAAGTAGTCGTGCATGTTGGCCACCACGGTGGGCAGCGCCAGCGCCACGTCCACGCCGCCGGCGCCGAGCCCCGCCTCCGCCTGGCGCGAGCCCTGCGCGGCCAGCACCTGCGCGCGCAGCGGAAAAAAACACGCCGAGCTCCTTCTGTCAGCCCGCGGCATGATGATTCGACAACCTCACGCCTCTGCCACTGGAACCCCGACCTACGGCGGACCAGGGGCCCCGCCCGCCCAGCAGGGCCGGGCGCCCGGCCCCGGGCAGCTGCCGCGCACCTGCTCGAGCTCCGAGACTGTCTTCTTGTACTCGGCCACCTGGTCCGCAAACCCCTTGGCGGCCTCCTCCAAGAAGGGGGAGGGCAGCAGCACCGGCTGGGACAGCAACTCCTGCAGCGCTGTCGGCATGACCTGGCCTGCACATATGCATGGGTGTGAGGGCGTCGGGCGGCGAAGGGTACCGTTGCGAAACGGCAGCCAAATGAGCGCCGACGCGCGTCCGCGGGCCGTTAGCAAGCCCTTGACACTAGTGCAATCGAGACAGCACACCGTGCCCATTGGGATTCCGTCGGGGTCGCGTTATGCCCTTTACGCACCCTTGAACTGTGTGGGCGCGTCCCTCCACAGCTTGGTGCGCTGGAAGGTGCGCACCACGCCGTCAGCGGCCTTCAGCAGCAGCACGGCCTTCTGCGCTCGGGCAGAAGGGGGGCGGATTAGCCCTCGGGCGCCGGCGGGGCTTGCAGCGCCGCTCGAAGAAATAACGGCGCGCTCAGACCGAGGCGCGGCGCACAAGGGTGCCAAACACGGCCAGCAGCACAACCAGCCCTTCACACGCCACCGCTCGGCAGGTGTCCCTGCAGAAGGGCGGCTCCCCAGCCCCGCCCTGGGCCAACCACCTCGCCCCCGGCCCCGCCCCCGCCCGCGCGCCTGCCGGAAGTTCTCTAGGGACTCCTCCTCAGACCTCATGGACCCCTGCAGGCCCCGAAGCTCTGACTGAAGGGTAGAAGCTTCCGCCCCCACGTCCTGCAAGTTGGGGGGCGGGGCCAATGGCGGCGGGGCGGTGGCGGTGGTGAGCATGGGCGAGTGCAGGATGAAACAAAGCAGGCCCCGTAGCAGGCGTGGGTTTTATGACATAGCAGCAGCGACGTGTGTGCCTGCAGCCGAGGTCACGGGGGCTCGCGCGCGGCGGCGAGCCCGGGATGCGCCCCTGGCCCCCGACCCCCGGCTCACCCTGCTGCCATCGGGCCGCTCGTGCAGGTGCGGCAGCTGGCTGACTGCGGCCCGGTCGGAGTCATACTGAGATATCTGCTGCCTGCGACAGGCGGCAGGGCACGGCGGCGGCATATGCATCAGTGGTGAGCGCCCCAATGCGATTGAAGTCTTCTGCGCAGGCTATGCACGATCGCGTCCAGGTGGCACACACGATGTCCGAGTTTGTAGCAAAGCGCTGCGCCGCCGCCACGTGCGGCAGGCGGCCCGCATTAGTGCTACGAACCCCCCAGACTCACTGCAGGCCGTTGAACAGCTGCTGCAACTGCGGCGGTAGGTCCTCGAAGCGGCTGCTGTAAGTAAGCGCCCCGGACGGCTGCACCGCCTGCGCCGGCGCCGTCCCGCCAAACGAGCCGAACGGCGCCGCCGCTGCCGCTGGTGCAGCCCCCGCAGGCACGAGCGCCCCGCCGCCGAAGCTGAAACCGCCGCTGGCCGCTGGGGCTGAGGTGGCGACGCCGAAGCCGCCAAAAGAGGGCGTGGACGAGGCGGGGGCCGCGCCAAAGAGCGGCGCAGACGCCGCGGGTGCTCCAAACAGGGATTGTGACGCGGCTGGAGCGCCAAACGCCGGCGCGGCGGAGGCAGCGGGCGCGCCGAAAGCTGGTGTCGATGAAGCGCCAAAGCCAGACGCGCCGCCAAAACCGAAGGCTGGCGCCGAAGATGCAGGCGGTGCACCAAACGCGGGTGTTGAGCTGCCGCCAAACGAGAAGCCTGCCGAAGATGCGGGTGCGCCAAACGCAGGGGCACTGCCCCCGAAAGAGAACGCCATTTGGCTCAATTAGCTGCTGAAGGCTCCCTCTGAATCGCTCTGACTCACTGCTGCGATCTGCTGTGTTTGTTTTCAGTGCAGATCATACACTGGGTACATAGACGTAGAAATATGGCATGGTAGCACATACACGTGCTCTAGATGGCCGCAACACCAGGTCTCTGTTCGCGCAATTGATCCGACTGCGTGTGTGTACACAGCGCTTCTTAGCCAAAAAAGCGTAGCAGCATGGCCTTGAAAGACACCACCATGAGGGTGTCATACGCGACTGAGTACGGTATGGTAGCAAGGAAAGCGCAACTTTGTGGCCTGTCAACCAGCTCCTTTGTGTTTGACAGCCACGACGTGGGTGCGTTGCCCATGCTAATCGCAAGCAGAGATCGGTACTTTTTCCAGTATTGAGGGCTTGGCCATCCCCGGGCCGCGCATGGGTCGGTTGAGACGTCCGAGCGGGCCGCTTGACCGGAGAGACTATGCGCTTACCGGCCGGGGGAGCCCGCGTATTCAAACTCACCAGGTTCCACTGCCGCTGAAACAACCATCATAAGTCCTTCGAGTCATGCCCGCATGCGGCGGCACGGTCCCCGCGTCCAGGGGGCCTGCCGCCCCACCACCACAGCTGGCGCACAGGTGAGTCAAGGCGTCGTGGTGCCAACGGCGCCTCAACGGCCGCCGCATGGATGGGCGTCTGCGCTGCTTTATAGATAGTATAGCAGAGTCGAGCGCACAGCTGATCCACCAAGAATCATATGTACAAGGCCCCTCGGCAAGGCTGTTGTGTTGCTGAGACCTCCACCCACAACTCGCTCGGCACTCCCGTCGATTCTTGTTATGATCCCGCAGCCCGTCCCACCGAGCGGCCCCGCGAGCTCTGCTGGCCAGGGGTGCGCCCCAAGACTGGTCAAGGTTGTCGTATTGTACGTTGGTGATGCAGAGGGCACCGTTGCAAACCGAGTGGCACCCGCTGCCGCCCCCTGAGTTACTGTACGCAGGGACCTCGTAACAGGCTGCGGAGCAGCTGCGGCATCCGCCCCCGCCGAGCAGTGGCCCGGACAGCTCCAAGCTTCGCACCAACCGGCGCGCTGAGCTGCGCAGCCCCAGCAGGCTTTGCGTCCCACCTGGCGCCCTTGCTTTAGGCTGGGGTGCGCCAGCGTGGGCATGGGCGCGCTGCTGGTGGAGTGGTCTGGTGTCGCCTGGGCAGCGGAGCCCCTGGCACCCGAGGGGCTACGGGCAGCAGGGGAGCGTCTGAGGCGCATGATGGAGGCGGCTGCCACCTCCAGCAACACACCCAGTTGCAAGGCGAAGGGCTGTCCAGCAAGCAGCAGCGGGCGCTGGTGGTGTTGGGGGTGATGGTATGACCACCGGAAGGCATCACAATTGGATTTGCGGAATGGACGCGTAAAGTCCAGGCTCAGTCTGGCTGGTGGCCACACACACGCGGCCATCGTCTTGGTCAACAGAAGCCACACCATGGGCGGCTGCTGGACTGCGCGTTCAAGAGTGATTTGGTGATTTTGAAGACAGGCACGACGCTCTTCGATAATGTCTACGGGTCCAGAGTGCCTGCGGTCGGCAGCGGTGACCACCGAGTGCGAGATCGCCACGACGAGGGGCGGGTGACTGAAGTTCATTGATGCCCTTGGCAAAGCAAAATACTGTGTGCACCTTATATCGGCGCAAAGCTCGCCGCCTGGCAGCTTGTGCTCTTCGACCAGTGTCCGTGTGTGTAAGGTCCGCCGACTGCAGGCTGCTTCCTCCTGAGCGCCTCCACCAGAAAGTAGTAATATTTCACGTGGTTGCATCACCGCTCCTGGTGCCTGCATCGGCGACCGCAGCGCCTGGTGGCGTGCTGTGCTGGCGCCGCGCCCACCAACGCGCTGGCCGGGCACGGCAACGGCCTAGAGCATGGGTCTGGCGCAGTCTGTGCTGCACCAAGATGCGAGGGTGCGTGATCTTTTTGAACCTGTCAGGTGAGGGTCCTTGAGCAGTCGAGGAGGCTTTCGTGGTCACGAAACGCGTGCGGTTTGATGGCTGCCACCTGCGCGCGATGGCCTGCCGGGGCTGCCCCGCACTGACCTGACCAAATGAACATGAGGGGCGCAGCCGGACGTGGTGGCCTTGGCTGGGCCGCAAGCCGCCCCGCGCCCCTCACCCGAGGGGGGGGGTGCGGGCGCAGCTGAGTCCCCTAGCCGCCAACCGGCCGCCGCCCCAGCGGCACCACTGCCCCCCCCCAGCGTCGCCTGCCGCCCTGCCGCTTGGCAGGTTGTGCAGACGGCCCGGCGCAGCCGACTTTAGTGAATGAAGGTGTCAGCTGCCTGCAAACGCCTTGCTTTTCACCCTCACTTACCCTCACAGGATTCTGGGGGTCGGGGTGGAGGGGGCAGAGGTCTGGCTGGTCCGCTGCCGCACCACCGGGGCCCATGCGGCGCTCAAGCTGGTGAGCCACAAACCCCGATGCTGACTCTCATATGACAGCAGCGACGGGCAGGAGGGGGGGGAGAGGCAAGGGGTGCCTGGATCACGCAGCGAGAGGGACGGGGTGGGGTGTGCTGTCTCAGACGGGGTGGCGTCCGCTCATCGCTCTTGCAGCCGCCACGTGGTGTCCCAGGACCCCCATCCGTGCTTGTGATATTCTCCTGCTGCACATACCCCCCCGTCCCTGCACCCTGACGCCCGCCCCTGCGGCGCCCAACAACTCGCTTTAATTCGGCAACCGTCGTTCTCAGATCCCTCGCGGGGAGGGCCTCGGCCACAGCCCTGAGCGGCTGCGGCGGGAGCTGCAGCTGCAGCTGCACCTGTCTCACGTGAACCTCTGCGAGCTGCAGCAGGTTGGTGGCCGCAAGGGCCAGGGGCAGCGGCAAACGGCAGCAGACGTGCCGTTTGCAACACGCATGTGTGTCGTGTTCAACGGTGTGTGTAAGTGAGTGCATTTGTGCGTGCGTGCGCGTGCGTGCGTGCGTGCGTGTGCGTGTGCGTGTGCGTGTGCGTGTGCACGAGCCGCAAGTGTGTGAGTGCATGTGTCGCATGTCAGTATGTGCCTAAGTATACGTGTGTGTGTGTGTGTGTGTGTTTTGGGGGGGCACTTCTGGCGGTGCTGACCCTGGGGTGACGCAGTCAGAGATGTGCAGTGACGTTCTTCGAGCTGGGTTTTCCGGATTGCGACCACCAACCTGGGTCGCCCTGCCCCACCCTCCAAAGATCGTCCTGAGCGGCCGCAACCTGGGGGTGGTGACGTCATACGAGGCCGGCGGCAGCCTCTACACGTTCGTGCAGAAATTTGGGATGACAGAGGTGGGCGCATTTCAGGCTGCGCGAGCTGACCGGCAGCGCCCTGGGCTTGCATGTGTCAGCTGTCATGTCAGCTGTTCAAAGGTGTTTGTGCCTGCCTGCCCTGCTGATCCCCTGCCCTTGCCGCCCTTCATTGACCAGCGCGATTTGTGCTGTTGAGCAGCGGACCCCGCCATCACGCTCTCGCTCCCTGCCCGCCCCGAAATCCGCCGCCGCAGATCGCCGGGCGCTACTTCCTCAGGCAGATTGTCTCGGCCCTGGCCTACTGCCACCGCCAGGGCGTCGCCCACCGCGCGCTGTGGCTGCACAGCTTCCTCCTCACCGAAGAGGTGCGCCCTGCGCGGGCCAGTCCTTCGTGGCGCTCGTGCTTTCCCGGTCATCGATCCCCTTTCCTCGCGCTCTGCCTGTTTGTGCGTAGCGCGAGTCGCGCCTTGGTGCGCGAAGCCACCGACCCCTCGCACAGCCGACCAGCCTGCAGCATCCCCTACAGCAAACATCTGCCCTATGCTGTGCCCGCCGCGCATCCGGTTTCGTGCACCTCGCGCGCCCCGCGGCGCCGCAGGACCCGCCGCGCCTGAAGCTCACAGACCTCTGCCCTGTGGGCCAGTGGGACCGGAAGCTTCCCAAGGCCGACCCCGCCGGCCAGGGCGCCTTGGCGCTGCTGGCGGGCCTGGTGCAGGGCTCGAGCCTGGTGGAGCCGCAGGTGAGGGGCAGGGCGGCCTGCTGCAAGCGCCCCCGTGGCGCTGGCGCAAGCCTTCGGGGGCCCGGCGCCGTCCGCGCCTTGCAGCGGGGGCGGCGCCTGGGGTTTGTTGCGGCCCTTGAGCGGTCTCCGTTCAGCCGGCCTTGCAGGGGCTGGGCGGGCTGCGTGGTGTGCGGGCTTCCCCAGGTCTTGGTGCTGGGTATACACCAAGAATTGATGCGCCTGCGGGCACACAGCCCCCCCCTCTTCGTTGCTGGCCCCCTGCCGCTAGATGCTGGAGTCGGCCTTCAAAGCGACCGAATATGAGTGCAGCTCAGAGGCCGCCGACGTGTGGGCCTGCGGCCTGCTGCTCTGCCACATGTTCTTTGGCCGGGTGACACACTTCAGGTGGGGTCGGCGCAAGCGCCCGGGCTGCTCACGCTATCACCATGTCGGCCCCAGCGCCATACGGCTGCACGCCTCATGTTATCACATGCCCGGGCGTCGGCATCGCCTGATATTATCACATGCACGGCGCGAGCCGGCACCTCGCCGCTTAAGCTGCCACTCATTTGCGTTGAGATGCCGAAAGCAGGCATGGTAGCCGTTGACGATCGCCCCGCCTGGTGGTGGTTATCTGCCAGCAAAATCATATTTTGAAATTCTCTCCCTTTTCCTCGTTCGGAATCACTCCTTGCTTTTGTGTCGACGGCCAGGCTGTCGCCGAGCGATCTGCAGGACGACCGCGGCGGCGCGCCAGAGAGGGGCGCGTGGGTGCGCGCGGACGAGCACGTGTGGCGGCTCGCGGCGCAGATGAGCCCCGCCCTGCGGGACCTGCTGGACTGCATATTTGTCGCGGATGAGAAGGAGCGCATCACCCTGGAGGTGTGTTGGTGTGTGGGTGTTGTGTTGTGTGTGTGTGTGTGTGTGTGTGTGTTTGTGTGTGTGTGATGTGCGTTTTGTGTGTTGTACGTAGGCGACACTGTCTCGTGACTACTACAGGGCGCCGATCCATGGACACCCCAGGCTGCATGGCTTTCATGACACCTGCACTTTTCAAACATGCCCCCGCATACACCACGTGCCGCCCCCTGCAGGGCATTGCGCAGCACCCCTGGCTCCGAGGCCCCCTCCCGCCCAAGCTCAGGGCGGCCCTGGCGGAGATGGAGGAGGAGCAGCTGAGGCGGGATATCTTGGAGCGCGGCGCGGTGAGCGGCCGCGAGGCCGCCGGAGTCGGAAGGGGCCGCGCGGCGCCGCGCGTGGGGCCCGGGGGGGGGGGGAGGGGGGGCCGTGCCCGCTGGAGTCTCGCGATTCTGCGGCGGTGAGAGGCGGCGGCGCAGCCGGCCGCGCCCCGCGCTTGTCCGCCTCTCTTCGATTTGGCTGCGGCGGCGGGAACGGCGCCTGCTTTTCGTGCACTTGTGCCGTTTGTTCCAACAATGTGCCATAGCGTGCGCATGGTCTTAGTGATTGCGGCTGTTTCGCCGTTTGGGGCGCGCCTGCGCGCAGGCGGTGCTGTCGGACGGCGAGTGGGACGTGCAAGAGGCGTGCGGCGTCACCGGGGAGTTCGCGGCCGTCAGCCGCGTCCTGGATGACGCCAGGTGATGGTCAATTTCGATGACTCACCGGCTCCGGGCGCGGCCGGGGTCGGGCCTCGTCCGCGGAGCAGCGAGCGGCGGCACGGCCCCCTGCGCAGCCGGCCTCTCAAGCGGCGCCGCGGCTGGGAGGCGCCTGCGGCGACTGGCGGGCACCGCCTGTGCGGTTCCACCCCCTGCCCCAACCCCTCCTCGCACCTCGCGCCACACGCCGCGTTGACCGCTGCTGCGCCCCCTGATCCCCCCCCTCTCAGGTTCCTGCCGGCCGCTGACGAGCGCGCCAGGCTCGAGGGGCCGGCCGAAGTTGTAGAGATGGCGCACATGCACCTCCGCGGCGGCGCCGGCCGCGCCGGTGCCTGGCGCAACGACGCAAAGGCGGGGGCAGGGGCCGACCAAGACGGCGCGGGCGCGTGGCGCCTGGAGCGCTCGCCCAGCGGCCTCGTGACGGCTTCGTGGGACGAAACAGCGTCCGGCGGCGCGGCCGTGCAAGAGGTCGAGCGCGCTCACAAAGCGCCCCGCAGCGCAGCCGCGCGCGGCGGGCGGGGCGGCGCAGCGCCGGGAGCCTGGTTCGGCAGCTGCGTCAACGGCGGCTGCGTCGCCTCGGACGATCTGGGCAGCAGCCGGGCGGCAGACGAGCAGCCGCTGATCCCGCCAGAGCTGCGGGCGCGGCGCCCCGACGCAGCGCCGGGCGCGATCGCGCACGCGGCGCCGCCAGAGGGCGGCGCCGGGCGCCCACCCGCGCACGGCGCCGCGGCTGCCGCCGCGTCTGTGCAGTCGGACGCTGCGCCGGCGCGCGACGCCGCGGGCGGCGCGAAGGGCGGGAAGGTCAAGATTATAGTGAGGGATCAAGCAGATGAGGATCAGGCCAAGGCCATAGCGGCCCTGTGGGAGCTAAGCGCCACGCTCACAATCAAGCACAGGGCCAGGCCCGGCGCGGCCGCCGCCGCCGGGCCGCTCCAGGCAGAAGCGTGCGCGGCGCTGCCCTGACGCGCCCGCGCCCCCGATAGCCCCCTTTGGCGTGCCGCCGCCGCGCGCCGCCACCCCTGATTGCATATGCCGCGCCGCCGCAACCCGCATGTTGCGGAGTTCGCCCAAACAATGGCTTTCTTGCCCAGGAAAATGGCTTTGTGACAAATAGACCTGTCGGCTGTGTGCATCAGCCGAAGCTGCCCCGTGGCGACAACCCATGCTTCCCTTGCTGAAGAGCCACCTACCCGCAACTCGATGCCTTTACCCGATAACGCACAGCCGCGTTGGAGGCGGCGCGCCCTGCGCGGGTGCACGCTCCGCGGCGCAGGCTTGCATCCACATGCACGCGTCCACGCGCCCGTCCGTGCTCCGCGGACGCTGGCGGCGCCTTGCATGGCCAACCCATGGTTTTATGGAACTTGCTTTTTTGGTCCTGCCTTCCTTGTGGCCACGTGCTTGCATGGGAGCAGTCGATGCTCACAATACTTTTACGGTATGTATGCGCATGAGAGCCACCGCGCAGCCCAGCAAATCATTTTTCAATCCTGCATCCCTGCATATAACTTTTGACAGGAGACATTCTCAGAGTGCCAAGCATAGTTGCACCCATGCTCATGCGCGGCATGCGCTCGTTGTGCACTTTGCCCCGCGGCTGGTGCCCCGCGCGCTGACGGGGCTCGCACTCAGTGGGAGTGCGAGCGGATGCGTGCGCGCGGATGGGCGCGCCGCGCGCAGCTCTTGCGAGCATTTACTTGATTCATGTCCTGTGCTGTTCGGCTGGCACCTTGGGCCGCCGCTGCCACAGGTGGGTTTTGGGGATCACTCTGACCCTCAAGTCGCCACTGCGCGCTGTTTGATGGCATTACTGACGGGGGTTTTCTCAGCAGTTCGCCCATGTTCAGGCTTTTGTTACGTGTAGTATGCAATAGGTGTGGTTTGGGGTCCATTGATGCCCATGGGTTCCACTTCTAGCGGTCAAATGACGACACACGCCAAAGGCATGTGCCGCCAGACGACAAACACACTGGGCCAGGCAATTGACTCACTCATGAGGTCAGCGCGAGCAGCAGTGACCTGCTGGCAGGGCTCAGAAAGCACGCACGCCACGCTGCTTACGCGTCTACGGACGTTGTCATACAGTACCACGGAGCCTGGCGCAACAACGTGATCAAGAGGATAGATCACAGAGTTCGCTATCGTGCTTGTAACACTTCAAAGTGCGATCTAGCAAACATAAAGCCCAAGGTCTGAGCAGGGGCTGGTGCGACGCCACGCGTCGCTGTTTTGCGACTGCATCGGCGCGCCGGACGCCTTGCAACTATCCTGGTAGACTGCGACTGCGGTTCTGCGGAGCAACACCGGCACTCGTAAGCCGATTCAGCGTGGCCGCTGCTCAGCCCGCCGCCGCAACAGCAGGCTTCGCGCGACGTCCTCGCCACACCAGGGGTGTAACCTCGCGCCAGCAGCCGGCAAGGCAGCGGAGAGCAGCAGCAGCAGCAGCAGCAGCAGCCGTAGCAGCGGCGGCGGCGGCAGCAGGGAGCGGATGAGATGTCTCTGATCTATTCCCTGTACATCATCAATAAATCTGGTGGCCTCATTTTCAGCAGGGTGGGTCGTATGCCGAGTGGGATGCACCCTGCCGCTCCGCGCGTATGGGCGGCTCGCTGTCACGCCGCAACGCACAGCCGCACGCCTGGCACGGGCGCAGAGCTCGATTGCGCAGCGGCCGTTGACGGCCGCGCAGGGCGCAGTGAGGCAGCACGCGCCTGCGATCCTCGTGTCTGTCTCTGGGGGCAAGGCTGCAGGCTTGGGTGCACTACGCCCCATTGAGGCGGAGTTGTGTCGCCCAATGGCCCACCCACGGACGCACGTGCGCGTGCATACACAAACAAACACATGCAAACTCACGTGCTCACACCAACGGTAACACACTCACGCACACAACAAGCAACCATCCACCTTCCGTTCGCCGCAGGACTTTGAGGGCGGCAGCGCCCGCCTAGATTTGAACGACACACTGCGGCTGGCAAGCATATGGTAGGCGCCGCGAGGGCTCACATCGCACCCACAACGGCGCGTCACCAAGCCGCTGCCACGCCCACCCCCAGCGCTGGCCGTGAGCGTTTTTGGAGGTCTTGGCCCGGCCCCCCTTGGCCCTCACATCACCCCAAACTTGCCTCGCAGGCACTCGCTGCACGCCATATCTTCGCAGCTGTCGCCGGTGGCGCAATGCGGCGGGATAGAGCTGCTGTCAGCGGAGAACTTTGACCTCCACTGCTTCAGCAGGTGAGGGCGCCTGCGCGTGCGCGTGTGAGTCTACGTGTGTGTGTGTGTGTGTGAGTGTGTATGTA
>NW_014011686.1:0-11213 GCF_000611645.1 Monoraphidium neglectum
CCCCCCAGGCCACCGTCCCTCCCGCCAAGGCGCGAGACCTGCTGCAGGCAGCAGACCAGTACCTGCTAGAGGGGCTCAAGCGGCTCTGCGAAGGCGCCATATCGCAGGTGCGCATGCGCTGGGGCACGCTGCGCGCCATCCGGCTGGGCCTTTGTCCGCCACGTGCCGAAGCTGTCCGCCACAGGCTTCGAGCGGATCACATGCGCGCCACAGATGGGCCTCATGCACAGTAAACACACAGAACCAAGCGTGCACTCGCCCCTCACACGCGCACACGCACGGGGCACCCCCCAGCCCGACCCTCGCCTTGACCAACAACCGCCCCCGCCCCATCTCTTGGCCGCCGCCCTCAGATGCTGTCTGTGGACAACCTGGAGGACGCGTATGGCCTGTCAGAGGCCTTCAGCGCCCCCAACCTGGCCAAGCGCTGCGTCCTCTTCACGCTGCAGCACTACGCCGACCTGGTGGCCAGGTTTGGCGCGGACGGCTACTCCCAGATGATGTCCCGCATGGTGCCGCAGTTGAGGGCGGGCCTGGTGGAGGACCTGCAGGCTGCGGCCGACGCGGCGGCGGCGGAGGCGGCGGAGGCGGCCGCGGCGGCGGAGGCGGCCGGGGAGGAGGAGGGGATGATGGTGGACGCGGCTGCGCTGGAGCAGCACCCGGCGTGGCGGATGGCGCTGGACAACAATGCGGAGGGCGTGCGCGGCGTCGCGCCGCCAGGCGTCGGCGGTGGTGGTGACGGGCAGCCGCAAGTGCTCATCGGCGGGGCAGGCGGCGGCGTGGTGGTGCAGCAGCTGCTGCTCGGCGGCCGCGGGGGTGCAGGTGGCGGCGGCGGCGGGGGCGGAGGAGGAGCCCAACGGCAGCAGCAACAGCCGCAGCAGCAGCAGCCGCAGCAGCAGCAGCAGCAGCAACAGCAGCAGCAGCAACAGCACCGGCGGGCGCCCACGTAGGCGTGCCCGTCTGCACGTGCGCACACCCCCTTTTCGTGCTGAGTCATCCGTCAGTCAACGTGTGCACTGTTTTTAGGAAGGAGGCTTCACCCTAGAAGCTGGGACACTTCAACGTGGGCAGGCAAAAGGGCAGGGCAGGCGGGCAGACACATGCATCCGGGTCGGGGTGCCTTGCAGGACAGTGCAGGGCCCCGCGCGACACCCCTCAAGGCGTCGTCCAGCTGTCACGCATCCCCCTTGCTGCCAGCCCCATACGACTGTGTGTGACCATCTCTCAACAAAGATCACGTCGCCTTCACTAGCCGGGCTGTGGCGTTACCCCCGATCCTGGCTCCGCCACTCTGCGGATGCTGACGCGCGCCGCAAGGACATGGTGATTGATGCGTCACACACCTAACAGCACAAGATCATCATCAACCTATGTAAATTTGATGCAATCCATGGCATCGCTGGCCCACCAGGCATAGAAAATGGGATGCAGCACGTGCATCGGTGGTCAAGGGCTTGCGGGTCTTGCCCTGGATGACTGGAGAGGGGGAGAGGGGTTTGGCTGCGATGGGGTCTTGCGGCACAACGAAGCTTGCAGCAGCTGCTTCTGTCTTTTGACTAGTGTCGTATAAAATCCATTGCTCGTCAAGGTCTTCAATTCATGAACATCCAAACGGAACGACTAAAGGCTGTTTGAACGGCAGTGGTCCAGCTGTCGCTGTTAGTTGCCGCCCGTGGCCGCTCTTGTCACAGCCACATAAGCTCCGTGTATATTCGAGAACTTATTTGCCATATACACACGGTGATCTCGAGTCAAGCAAGATAATGGCGGGGCGAACGGAGTTGTTGGGATGGCTCAACTCAACGCTGGACCTGCGACTCGGAAAAGTGGAGGAGGTTGGTGATATAACGTAGAAGACGGGGATGCACCCTTGGCCTGACGCACTGCGTCGTCGCGCACTGCATCGTCACGCACTGCCGCATGCGCCGCCGCATTGCTGCGGCTCGCAGAACTTATGCTGCAGCCTGGCACTCCCTCTCGTCTGCATGCCAGACCGCATCCGGAGCCGTTGCATGCCAGATAATGGACGCGCTGCATCCAGGCGCCGTGCCCATGAAGAAGGTACGCACGTGCATTGCGGCAGCCGCACCTCCAGGGGTTGGACCGCCTCAGATGAGGAGACGACTGCAACCCAATTAGTGACTGCTCACATGGACTAGCAGGCATACATGCAGTCAGGTAGCCCGCATCAGCACAGTGCCAGTGGTAGCTGCGGTGCTCGGCAGCTGTGGCAGCATATGTACGCCGGCCCAGCCTGGACACTACCAGGCCAGCCCTCTGTTCCTACAACGCCTCCGAGGCGCGCTCCACCCGCCGTGACGGCAAGCGCTGCTGACAATAATGGCAGGTGGACTACAACGCCAAGAATGAGTACGAGTACATCAACAACTACAAGGTGCTGCAGGAGGTCTTCACAAAGCAGGGGATAGAGAAGGTGCGGTGGCTGAGGGGCCCACTGCAGGACATGCAGAGCAAGTGCCTCGCCCGCGCGGCCTGCGTGATCTGGCAGCTTGAAGGGCAGCTGACTTTGACAGGGGAAGGGTGGGAATCCTGCGTCGTGCGCGACTCGTGACGGCCCCGGTCTCCCCCATCCCTGTGCGCGTGCGGTGTTTTCCGCTGTGCGCATGCAGCACGTGGAGGTGTCCAAGTTGATCAAGGGGCGGCCGCTCGATAACATGGAGTTCATGCAGGTGTGTTTGTGCGGGTGTGGGTGTGGGTGTGTTGTCAGAGCTTGTTGTCGTCTGACTGTTGCTGCTCGTTGCTTGATGATGCACGTCCGTTTGATTGGGCCAGAACATCACTCTTGCGTGCATGCCATGTAGCAGCACCCGGTTTTGCGCGCGGCAGAAAATAAGCGCACGCCTCAGGCGCCCCCACTTTCAAGGGCAGCCTGCTGCTCCATGTGCCAAAGCACCGCTCCGCCCCCTCGCTCGTGTTCTTTTGACCCACACCGCAGTGGCTCAAGACTTACTTTGACCAGCAGACCGGGGGCCGCGGCATCAACGATTACGACGGCGCAGCCCGCAGAGCGCTCTGCAAGACCGGGGATGTTCGCGGCAGCGGCGCCGCCTCTGCGCTCGTGAGCCGCACCACCGCCGGCACTACCCCGACGGCGCCGTCGCCCGCGGCCTCTGCGACGCCGCACCACGGCGCAGCGAGCTATGCTGGCCGCCTCCCTGGAGGTGGCACCGGCGCGGGTGCGGCGGCGGCTGCGGCCGTGGGGGGTGCGCAGCCGCCGGGGAAGCGTGCCCCGAGCCAGAAGCTCTTCACAGCCGGCAGCGGCAGCTTGAAGGCTGCCGCCAGCGGCGGTGGCGGCGGCGGCGGTGTGCGCTCGCGCGGGCCGTCGGACGACGGGGCGGTTGAGCAGCTGCATGCGGAGGTGGCCACGTGGCGCTTGACGGCCGACACGGCCACCAAGGAGAAGGACTTTTACGTGAGCAGCGCAATTCGCGCTTTCTGCGCTCATGCGACAGGCTGCCGCACGCCCAATGGCTGCGCCCGCGAGGATGCAGCTGCTGTGCGTCGACAGTCCCATTCCTGGCCGCTGGTCAAATCCGTAAAAGCGCGGCGGTCCTCATGCGCGCTGCAGATATATGCTTCACCATTGCCATGTTGCCGGCTGCTGGCCTCTCATCGCTCATCAGGGCAACTCCTCCCACCCCTCTAGCCCAACCATTGCCCTCCCCCGACCTCCTTTGCCCTGCCGCCCCCATGCTGCGCAGTGGTCCAAGCTGAGGGCCATCGAGCTGCTGTGCAACACGTGCCCCGACGTGGCGGTGAGGATCGGCACGCGCACATGGATGAGTCAACGCACACGCATCAAGCGACGCTCGCGCGAGGGCGCATGGACGCAATCAAGCGCACACGCCCTCACGGAACCCAACGCCGGTGTCGCTCCCACCATGCATGATGCCAATCTACATGACTGCGTGCCAGTCATGTAGAAACAGTGCCCTGCTGTTGCCAAACGCCACGACAAGGCCGATGAGCTCGCTTACACCTCACCCCTGCCCCTCACCCTCGGCACTCTCGCAACCTAGCTCGTTTCACCTGTGCAAACGCACAGACGTGTGCCAGCGCAGGCACATGCACGTACATGCACATGAGCGCACACACACAGAAACCTGCACACGCATTCACACACATGCACACACTGCTCCTTCTCTGCAGGTGCTGCGCGTGGTGGAGGACATCCTGTATGCGCCCTCTCAGGAGGAGGGCGAGAGGCTGCTGGGGGAGGCCATGGCAGACCTGGAGGCGCAGGGGCTCGCGGCCCCGGCCCCTGCGGCCCCAGAGGACGCGGCCGCTGAGGGCGCGTCGGGCGGCGACGGCGGGGCGGAGGGGGCGGAGGGGCAGGGCGGCGACGCGCTGGCGGTGGCGGCGCAGGAGGTTGGGTGCGCTTCTTGAGGGCGTGCGGCGATGGGATTGAGCTTGGTGGGTGGCACGCGGCCGCTCACAGGATTACTGACAGTCCCAGCATCAATAGGCAGCATTTTGTAGTGCCGGTGCGCTTGGTTTGCACAAGGTGCAAGCGCAGCCGCTGCGCTGCCGCGCGCTTGGCAGTGCTTTTGAGGTTGCCGAGCGTGCAGCTGCCGGAAGGCGGCGGCAGCCTGTATTGCGACGGCAGCCCCCTGTCAATGAGACGTTCTACCACTGTGCTCGTCGGAGGAATGACAAGAAATTACACCCCATAGCCCTGGCGCTGCTGCACCTGCAGAGCAAGCCTTGGGCAATTGTTTGGCATCACATTGAGCACGGTGATGGGGCTAAGGCCTTGTCCTGCAAGCCAGGGACGGGCTGCTGGTCATGCCTGCGCAGCCTCTTCAGCCACACACGGCGGCAAGTTCAAACAAGCGCTGCAGTACGGGAAGGTGCCAGGGCATTTCGGCTCGCTGGCTGGTCGCGGGTTGAGTTGGATGCTGGTCAACGCGTGCAGGCCACACAATACTCACCGAAAAATAACACAAGGCAGAAACCCAGGCAACGTGCTTCAAAAACGCGCAGTCCGTGTCCAAACTGTGGGACTGTCCAACAACCCAAAACACCGCACACTTTGCAAAAAAAACAGGCCAAAGCCGCCGCCATGCCAGCCGGGCGTCAAGGCGGACCGCGGTTCACCCATCTCTCGCCTGTGGCGTGGCGTACACCGACCACACCGCCACCGCGCCGTCCCTGCCGCCCGTCGCCAGCAGCCCCCCGCGCGCGCCGCCGAGCGCCACGGCCGCGGCCGCCTTCGAATGGTACCGCAGCACACCCAGCGGCGCGCGCTTCCGCGCATGCCACAGCCGCACGCGGCCGTCCCAGTGCGCCGTCGCGGCCACGCGGGCGTCGCGCCTGATGGCGATGTCGCTGATGCCCGCGCTGGGCAGAGTCTGGGAGCCCAGGAACTCCAGGCGGCCCGCCGCGGCATCCACCCTGAAGAAACCCAACGTGCTGTCAGCAGAGCCGCTCATCCCAACCCACCCGCCGCCGCCCTGCCCACCGGCCGCGCTGGTCGGGTCTGGTGTGGGCCCGCTGCCTGTTGCCGGGGGCGGTGTTTCCCCCTCGGCTGGTGCGACGACGAGGCTCATGACCGCCTCTGAGTGCAGCTTGGCCTCTGCTAGGGGGGCTGCGGGGGCGCGCGCGTCCCACAGGGCGACGGTGCCATCCTCATAGCCGGCGAGCACGTGGGGGGCGACCGCCTATGGAAGGTGGGGGTGCCAACACGGGCGCAGAGGGGCCGGAGGGCTCGGTTGACCTGGGGCGGTAGGTTGATCGGCCCGAAAGTGTTGAGACAGGTGGGTCACAAAGCACGCAGCTGCCTTGATAATCGCAGCGCTGAATTGCCGTACGCACACCGTGCCTGCCATTCAACAGGACTGCATCCCCGCCCGTCGCAGCCCCCGGCTCACCCCTGACGCCCAGCCAAACGCCTGCACCGCCATGCACATGCCATGCTGCGGGGCCTCCTTTGGCCGAGCCTGCTCCAGCCGCACCGCCGGCCGGGCGCCGCCGTGCCGCCCCGGCGACAAGGATGGGAGATGCAGCGGCCACAAGCCCACGCTGGCAGAGTCCTCGCATGGGAGGCAGATCACAGCCTCAGTGGCGATGGCCGGCGCCGGCGAACTGCCCTCACTGTCGAGTTGCGCCTGCTGCTGGCCCCGGCTGCAAGGCTGCTGCTGCTGCTTTTTCTGCAGCTGCGGAGGGCGCGCTTCGTCCCCCTCCTCTTGCCCCTCCTCCTCCTCCTGCTCCCGCTGCTGCTGCCCGTGCGGGGCCTCTGTGCCGACGCATGAGCGCGGCCGCTGCAGTAGGGAGAACCGGCAAAAGCTGAAGCCCCCTGTCGCCAGCACCGCTGTCGGCTCCCTGGGAGGGGCGGCGGCGATGCCCTCAGGACAGCACACAAGAAAGCCATGAGCACGAGGGTGGCGGGCAAGCGCGCCCTTCACTTGATGTGTTGACAACCCTCCCGCCCTGGCCTATCCACAACAGCACTGGAGGAACCGTGCACCCTCCAGGCGCTGGTGCAGGGCAGGGGCCCACCTGCTGAGGCTGCCGTCAGGCAGCAGCGCCCAGCACCGCACAGACCCGTCGCGCCCCTGCCTGCAGATCGGCGGCGGCGGGCGACACCGGGGGCGGCAGGGGGCCAACCGGGGGTTGGATGGCGGGGAGGTGCAGGGAGACCCGCACAGGGCGGGCGTCGAGGGCGGGGCGGCAGGGCCTGCCGTGCCTGCGTGGGGGTGTGCCAGCACTAACGCTGGCGACCGAACAGGCTGCTGGACCTCCCTGAGCCAGAGGTGTCAGACAGCCTCCCTTTTTGGAGAGGCGGCCGCGCCCCTGCCACTCACGAGACCAGGGTCGCGCCGGGTAGCTGGGCCACCCTCAGCTGCAGGACTCCAGCGTTGGCCTCGTGCAGCCTGGGAGGATTGCAGGGGCACCCCCGGGTGACATAGAGGGCCCTATATTGCATACTTCAGCACGGGGATGGGGGAGGGGACGCGTGCCCAAACAGCGCCCGTGTCCCCTGCGGGATGGACAAGTGCAGAAAGCGCACCTGCGGCACAGCGCTGGGCGGCGCTCCTCCAATCTCCAGCATCGCACCTCACCATCGGCGTCTCTGTGAGGAGGAACATGGAGGCGTTTTCTGCCTTGTCTTCATGACATGAGGCGCACATGTGGCGTGCGCAGCACAGCACAGCATGGCGTGGCATAGCACAGCACAGCAGCAGCGGCAGCGGGGCACTGCGGCGTCACCCGCCCAGCATCGCACACCGATCGCGCACCCGCTCCACAGCAAGGACTCGTCCTCGTTGAATTGCACACATTGGACGTCCGCGCGATGGCCACGCAACACAAACAAGGGCTCGGGAGACGGATTCGGCATACTGTGCGCAATAGAGCAACGCCCATGATCCAGGATCAATGCACCCGGGTTTCATAACCTGGTCAACAGATGCGCTTCCTAGATCCCCATAGCAACAAGTGTACAGTGCTGCGAGCAAGATCAAGTTGTTTCAGTATTAGTGTTCCGTTAATGACCGCAATTATGATGTTTTTCTATCACAACATACCGTGCTTTCAACAGCTGGAAGAGCCTCGGGGGTCTTTTTGCCGTCACTTTCGGCATAGCCGGCGAATCAGTCGTCAATTTAGCAGTCCGGGCGCTCAATTCTATATGTCATTAGTATTGCAGCCTTCCAGTTCGCCAAGGAGTCACTAGATCCATCATACATTAGGTTGACTAGGCATCGCTGGCCGCGTGTGTCTGGAAGCAGCCCGCGGCATGGCTTTGTACTCCGTAGATATCATAGATGCGGTATCTGCATATTTGTCCCCCGCGGACGCAGCGGCGCTGCGATGCGTTTGCCACAGCCTGCGGTCGAGTGTGGACCTTGTGAGGGCGTCGCTGACACCCTTGGCACTCTGCCTGGCGCCTGGGTGAGGCCCCGACCGCCTGTGGCAACTGCGTGAGGCGTGAAGGGTGTGTGTGCTGCAACAGGGCGCCAACAAGACGTCGGCGCATGCCTGCATGGGGGAGGCACCCCACCTGGGGCGGCGCCTGCAGCGAGTCGGTTGGATTCGTGTGGCGTAAGGCGCCGCCACACATACCCCACCAACCCCTAAAACCCTGCACATCCCACCTTGAGCTGCCGCGCATGACATTACCTACCAAGCCTCCCGCCCGCACTGCCGCCGCCCGCCTGGCTTCCATCAAAACCCCATCTCTGCATTTCCTTGCCGCTCAAGCCCCTCACACCAGCCAGCCCCGCCCGCTCCCCCACGCAACGTGCGCAGCAGGTTTGCCGCCCTCAAGGCCCTTGACCTGTCCCGCCTGTCCCGCCCCATCCGTGATGAAGACCTCGCGACCGCCCTCTGCCACCTGCGGGGCCTCACCTCGCTCGCCGTCGGCGGCGCGGGCTGCGCGGCGCTGCGCGCCGAGGCGCTCGGCCCGGTGGGAGGCCTGCCGCGGCTGAGGAGCCTGGCTGTCCACGGATGCCGCAAGGTGGGAGGCGGCTCGCGCTTGGGGTGATTGGTGACGCCTGCCCCTGCCCTTTCAGAAGCGAGGCATCCGATACAAGCGACAAGCGCCCACGCGCCAAATGGTACGCACAACAAATGTGTTGAGTGCCGCCCGCGGCTCCATGCCCGACGCGCGGCTGACCCCTGACCCCCGTGGCCCCCCCAGGTGCGTTGGTCTGTGCTGGGCTCCTGGACGGCGCTGCGCCTGACCAGCATGGAGCTGGTGGGGCTCTCCTGCGGCCCCCCAGACGCGGGCGCGCTGGCCGCCATGCTGGGCGCCGGCTGCGGAGCGACGCTGCAGCGGCTCGTGCTGGTGGGTGCCGAGAGCCGCCCCTAGAACCTCAACCCTAATCAGGGGGGCGTGCTGGCTTGGGGGCTTTGGGTCGGTCGATCATTGGCAGGTCGGCCCAGTCTGGCCCATCTGAGGAGGCGCGGGCGCCTCCGCAACCCACAGCACCCGCTGTACTTCGTGACGCATCAACAGAAGGGAGAGTCAAAAGGGGCACAGGAGAGGGCTCCGCAAGGGCTGCCCCATAACATCTTGAATTGTGCAGCATTGGCGGGGGCGCGCCAACCACGCATGCCGTCACCCTCCCGCCGCCCCCCGCCCGAGCAGGGCGACGCGCGGACGCTGTCGTTTGTCCCGGATCTCGCCGTCGCCGCCGCCCTCCGCGCCTGCTCGCCTTCCGCGCTGCGCCACCTGGACCTGTCCGGCTGCCTGGAGGTGACTGATGCGGGCCTGGCGCCCGTGGCGGCGCTGGCGGCGCTGCGGGAGCTGGTGCTGCACAACTGCATGAAGATTGCGGCCGGCGCGGTGGAGGTGCGTGGACGCTGCACGGAAGCTGTGCGCGGGGATAGCGGGTGGTGGCTGGATACTGTATCCACGGCAGCCGCCAGGGGGCCCTCCCGCCTGGTTAGCCACTCCGTGCAGGTGACGAGCATGTGCAGATACATGCCAGGCTTCCTCCGAGGTCGCGGCAGCTGCTGCCACGATCGTGCTGACCCGTGCCCCTTGCCCGCCTGCCCCCTTTCCAGGCCGTCTCCCGGTTGCCCGCGCTCCGCGCCCTGAGCCTGCGCGGCTGCAGCCAGCTGGGGGACCACCACATTGCGGCGCTGCTCAGGGGGGCGGCCGCGCTGGAGGAGCTCTCACTGCAAACCTGCAACGGCATCACGGGTGGGTGGCCCCACCAGCCGCAACCCCGAAACCCTAAATCCCTGAGCTGGCTGCACGCCGGCGCTGGGTGCTTGCACCCATGTATGCGCCGCCGGCGAAACGCACCCGTCGCTCGAGATTTGTCGTACGATGTGCGACGAGGGCCTGCACGCCCGTCAAGGTATCATACATAATGCTCCGGAGCGGTCAACCAACGGCTGCCCCCCACCCCACCCCTGGCCCTTAAACCGCCCGCAGGCTCCTGCCTGGCGTCCCTGCCGTCCCGCGCGCCCCGCCTGGCGGACCTGAACCTGTCCCACTGCATGCGCCTCGAGGAGCGCCACCTGCACCACCTCTCGCGCCTGCCCGCGCTGCGCCGCCTCGACCTGGCCGGCTGCATGGCGCCCGGCGCGCAGGGCCTAGCCTGCCTCGCCGCGCTGTCTGCGCTCACGGCCCTCGGCGCCGCGGGCTGGACGCAGCGCGGCCCCGCCGCGGCGCAGCGGCACGCGGCGCAACAGCAGCACGCGGCAGCGGCCGCTCCCGGCGCGCAGCCGCCGCAGCGCGGCGAGGGCGGCGCGCCGGGGCCCTCGGCGCATGCAGGGGCGGACACCCCTTCGTCCGCAGCGAGCTCGGGCAGCTACCAGGCGGACGCGTGGCAGCTGCCGCCGCAGGTGCAGCGTCTGGACATGCGCGGCGCGAGCCTGACGCGCGGCGCGATGCGGCGGCTGCTGCGCAGCCTCCCGCCGGTGCTGCAGCACCTTGACCTGTCGCAGTGCCAGATAGTTCCAGAGGACAGCGGCTGGGGCATCGGCAGCGGCGGCGGCGGCAGCGGTGACGGCGGCGGCAGGGGCGTGAGCCAGCTTCTCGGCGGACGCTCGGCGCAGGCGGCGGGGCGGGGCGGGGCCTGGACCGGGGATGTGCTTCCGCAGGGGCCGCCAGGGGACCAGCAGCAGCAGATGAGTGGGGCGGACCTGCGGCCGCTGTCGGCGCTGACAGCGCTGACCGCGCTGTTCGTCAGCGGCGTCGGCGTCGGCGCAGCGGCGGCGGCCGCGCCGCGCGGCGGCTGCGCTGAGGCGTCCGCCTTTGCCAGGATACTCGGCCGAGACTGCGGCGGCGGTGGCGGCGGCGGCGGCAGCGGCGGCAGCGGCGCCCCTGCTGCCTGCAGCTGGCCGGGCCCCTTCCAGGGGATGGCCGGCCTGGGCGCGCAGTGGGCGCTGCAGGGGGCCGCGGTCGCCGCGCCACGGAGAGATGACAAGGGGCTCGGCAGGAACGTGCGGCGCGTCCTCGATTTCGACGCGTGGGCCGGCCGCGAGGCGGAGCCGCTGAGGATGCCCTCCCCCCTGCGCCTCGAGGGGGCGGACGGCGGGGGCGCGGCGTTTGGCGGGGTTGATGGCTGGCCGGGCGCCGTCGGCGGCGGCGGCGCGCTCGGATGCAGCTGCGGAGGCTGGGGCGGCGCGGGCGGCGATGTCGTGCTCCGGTTCGGCGCTGCCGCCGCCGCCATGGGCGCGCTGAGCGGCGCGGCGCCCGGGGGCGGCTGCGCCTGCAGCGGCGCCCGCAGCTGCTC
>NW_014011685.1:0-2092 GCF_000611645.1 Monoraphidium neglectum
CCTCTCCCACCCCCCGCGGCCCAGCCTCACGTCCAGGCAAAGTTGAGGGCCAGCTGGACGCCGTAGAGCGTCAGGGGCAGCGCCTTGCCCGCCCCTGCGGGCCAGGCACCAAGGGAGGCGTAGGCAGGTGTTAGGGGGGCGGATGGCGGGCGATAGGCAGACCCAGTGGCTTTGACCCCCGTTTCTCCGTGCTGTTTCGAACAGCTTCAGTGCTGCCAGTTGATGCGGCAACTTTTGTAAAATGTCCTCCCAAGCGTTCCCTGTGAACGTGCCAGCCTGCCCTGCTCTTGCTGCTGCTGAACTGCCTGGAGCCCTCGTGCACTTGGCAGCGACGCGGGCCTCATGCTGCTGCGCACCAGTGCGGTTGGTCACAAACGCCGCGATGCCTGCACACAGTCAAGATGATTGGGCGGTGTGGGTGCGTTGGCAGGGGCTGCAGGCGCTGCACAATTTGTGCGTGCATTCACACGCCTGCGGATGTTTCTTTCCGAGCATGTGTTGTCTGCACGCGGGCAAATGTGCAAGGGTGCGAACACCTCCGCATGCGTGTGTGCGCCTGCAATGTGCCGATTAATGAATGCCGTTGCCCTCAGCGCTGCCGCATTGACATCGTCCCGCCTGGCTTGACACCAACACGGCTTGTTCGACTGCAGCTGCGCTGGCTGCAGATGCACATATCCCGAGTGCATCTGCAGATCCGACGAAACCAGCAGGTCCCACCACCCTGCCTGCACTCACGACCCTCACGGTGCGACAAATGCAAATTTCATACCAGGGCGCCTCCCGGCATTGGCCACGACCCGCCCTTGATCCCACTGCCGCAGCCCCGTCTCACCCATGGCCGTATAGAACCAGGTCCACGCGATGGGGAAAACCGCGTTCTGGGCGCGACAATCGGGGAGGGGAGCGCGCAGTCCAGTGAGTCTAGGCCGGCACCGCCGCGACGTCTGCGCCGATTGCAGCGGCGAACGAGGGCGTAATGCGCGGAGGTGATCGCGGGTGAGCAATCGTGGTCCTCACCGGCGGCGTCCAGGAGGGCTTCTGCAGCTTGGAATACCTGAGGCCGAGGCGGAGAGTCGGCACATGTCATGACAAGTATGCAGGCACACGTCCACCTGACGAGTTGCGCGACACACCTGCATCCCAAGGCAGCAAGGCCACGAGGTGCCCTTGCTGCAGCTGTGTTCCAGCCAGCCAAGGGCCGCACCAGTTAGGGACCTCGTCCTTTGTCAACAGCCCAATGGCAAAGCCGCCGCCAAGCGGCACGGCGAGGTTGACGACCTGCGCCGGTGGACGCGCTGCAGTGACATCCGGGGCGCACCGCCCCGCGCAGCATGGCACGCAGGTGTCCAGGCTGCGGCTTACGGCGTGAGGGTCACCATTGAAGCCTTTGTCTCACCAAAGAAATCGCGGCCCCCATGGTGACGCCTCGGTGCGTGAGCCTGCCAGTTGGTGGGGTTACTCGTCCCGATCTCGCGTCTGGGAACTTGATGATGCGCTTCTATTTTGCGCAATTCGAGATCCGATCGATTACTCGCGCTGTCCGCCAGCTGGGCAGTGCTGCAGGCGGCACCGTGCTGACTTGATCTCGATGCGATGGACGGAATCGGCCAACGGTCCCGGGCGGTCTCATTGGGTAGCAAGCGCGAGCCCGATTCGATAACGATTTCAACAGGATGATGCCAGGCAATGTCCAGGAAAGCGGATGCTCAGCACTCCTAATGGGGTGGTGTGTGCTGCGATGGCCATGGCGGCGTTGCTCAGTTGCTCAGTAGCAGCAACGGCAGTGATCAAAGCCGGTCGATTCCTCGAATGCGGGCAAACCACCGGCAATGGGTTGTGCTAAAGCTATTGCGAGAAAAGTAAACAATGCGTTCTTCAACAGCCGGGCACCGCGGCGTCGCTCTCGTCCAGCCGCGGCTTCTTGCGTGCTGCTGTGCTGCCGCCGCCAGCGCCGTCGTGCGCGCCCCCGCCGCCGCCCGCCGCGCCCTCCTCCGGCACAACCGCGAACCGGTCCGCCGGCGTCACCAGCGGCGCGTGCGCGGCCGCGGCGGGGTCGCCGCTGCCGGCCGAGCCCGCGGGCGCCGCGGCC
>NW_014011685.1:2802-11446 GCF_000611645.1 Monoraphidium neglectum
GGCCTTGGCGGCGGCCGCCAGTGCTGCGGGGTCGATGCGTCGCGGCTCCAGCAGGTCCGCCTCCTCCCCGTGGCCCAGCTGGTAGTTGGTGCCGCGCCCCCACGACCACATCGCCCCGTCCGCCGTGGTCACGACGGTGTGGCGCCACCCGCAGGCCACCAGCACGGCGTGGCGGCCGTCCAGCGTGGCGACCAGGGTGGGCGCGTTGCGGTCGCGGTCATCCCCCAGGCCCAGCTGGCCAAACTGCACAGGGGTTTGGATTGGAGGAAGGATCAGCGGGGGATGTCACGGTGTGGCGGGAAGCCGGGCGGCCTGCCACGACCGCAGGCGAAAGGCCACGGGTCAGCAAAGCTGGCCGTGTCGGGGAGGGCGCTTTGATTGGCAAGCAACGGTGCACGGGGTTGCTCGGGGATCCCTGTGAGTGGCAGTCAAGCAGGGCCAGCGCCTGCCGTGTGAGAGCTCATGAGCCGCACCTTGCCCCAGCCCCAGGTGTAGCAGCGGCCATCTGCATCCAGCGCCGCCGTGTGCCGCCATCCGCCCGCTACGCGCTTGATGGCCACATGGGCCAGCGGCGTCACCTCCGCAGCCGTCAGCCGGTCCCTGGTGGGGACGCGCACGGGTGCGGCGTGGTGAGCAGGAGACAAGGGTTTCGGCGCCGCACGGCCTGCAGCCTTCACAGCCTGAGGCGTCAGCAGCAGGCCAACGGCCGCATGTGGAGGCACAGCGGCCAGGTCGCATCAACTACGCAGCCAGACCAGACACGACCCGTCAGCTGCCGCTGGGGACGCTCTGCTTCGCCTTGGCCACCCCAACCCCTCCTGCTCTGCACCCCAAGCTCACTCGTTGTCCCCATGGCCGATCTGACCAAACCTCCCTGTAGTGCAGGACGGCGTTGCACGCAGGGGCGGGTGTGAGAGCCGGCTGGCTGAAACAAGGCAGTGCCAGTTGCAGCCGCAGTGCGCCGGCACACTGGATTGCGGCCGCACAGCCTGTCAATCAATTGTGCCTTATTACGGTTCTTCGAGGCACAAGAGCGTTGCCCGACCCCGCAGCCCGGGCTCACCCCAGCCGAATGTGTATATCCTATGGTTGTCGGTGACGGCGATGCTGTGCCGCCAGCCGCACGCCACCTGCGCCACGTGCACGCCCTCCAGCCCCTTGGTCAGGGTGGGGACATGCCTGACCATGGACCAGGGGCGGGGGTGGTGGGAGCCATGACTCAGCCAAGAGCGCAGGATGCAAGGACCGGCAGCTGCCTGCAGGCGGCGGCCAAATTAAGTTATTTGATTATTTGATAAGTTATTGAAAAATCACATAAATTAGGTATTTTGGTAATTTGACTTTGGCTAAGAGTATAAAACTCTTCGGGTTTTTAGGCCTTAGAACGTCCCGGGGGGTTACCGAGCGGCAACCAGCGGTCTAGGCACCTTTGCTGCGTACGCTGAGATTGACGGCGGCATTTGTCAGCAGCCAGGGATGGCGGGGATCTTGCCGATGCGCTGCGCTTGCCCAGGTGCACGCCCCACCACCCACCTGTCCTCTCTGCTGCCGTCGCCCAAGCATCCGTATTTGCCTGCGATCAGGCGTCGTGGACCGGGCAGGCCTGGTGAAAAACACTTGCGCCCAAGCCTACGTCCAGACAAGGCAGCAGCCCATGGTTGGTGTGTCTCCTTCCCAACCCCTGTGCGGTATTGCTCCTTGTACCACCCCGACCGTGCCCTGAGGTGTCCCTCTTCCCCTGTGCTCACCCCAGCCGAACGAGTAGACCTGCCCCCCCGACGTGGCAACCACAGAGTGCTCCGCCCCCGCTGATACGCTGATGACGTTCACATCCTGGGGGTGGGCAGTTGTGTGTGTGTGTGTGGGGGGGGGGAGCCCGTGCCTACTGCATTGAACGGGAGCCCATAGCTGCCATGCACAGCCCCGGGCTGCGCTCCGAGGCGTTCCGATGCACAACAAGCCGTGCCATCTCACATCACTCCTGTGCTGGCAAGGCCTCTGCTGTCCCGTTTGTCGTTAGTCATCCCCCATGGGCCCTGCCGCGCTGCCCCCCCCTGACCCTGACAACCCGAGCCGCACCGCGAGCGCGTCCACCCTCCGTGGCGCCAGCACGTCCTCTGTGCTGCCAACACCCAGCTGGCCTGCAGGGTGCACAGTGATGCAGCGACCAACGCGCAGAGCCCATGGATGTTGGGAACGGGGGCCGAGCACAATAGCACCACCTCCTCAAAACCGCTCGAAATAGTTGGCAACCGCTCGAAATAGTTGGCACACAACCGCAATACCTGCATATAGTGGCACCCCCAACCAGCCCCCCTCACAGCGCCCCACCGTTTTGGTTGCGGCCGAATGCGTACAGCTCCCCCGCCTCTGTGGCCACCAGGGTGTGCGCGTCACCGCAGGCCACCTGCCGCACCGCCACGCCAGACAGGGCCGTGATGGGCTGCGGGCTGAAGCAGTCCAACGAGTGCCCGTGGCCCAGCCGACCGAAGTCCCCTGAAAGGGGTGGCGTGAGGGAGGGGTCCTTGGGATGAGCAATCGGCCATCTTGGGCGCAGACGACCCGTACGGGGTGTTGACAGTGCAGCGTCGCGCGCCATGGTGCCACATCACGGCGTCACGCTGCCGGCATCAAAGCCTAAGCTTCGCCCCCCTCCTTCCCGTCTCCCGCCATCCCTTGGAGCCGCTCACCCCAGCCCCAGCTGTAGACCTGCCGCGTTTCATGGCTCACAGCAATGCTGTACTCTGGGGGGGGAGCAAGTGACGGCGCGCAGTGACATTTGTTCTGCTCGCTAGAGAGTCTAGCATTGCAGGAGGGAAAGCGGAGCAGGTGCAGCCTGCTCGGGTGAAACCAACGCGGCATCCACAGTTTGCACAAGCCGCCGTCAATGCCGCCGCGCCGGTGAGATGCGAATGTGCCAGCCGGACGCCTGTGTGCCCCCCCACCTGCGCCGCACGACACCGAGCTGATCGCCTTTCCCCTCAGGGCCTTCACTGGCTGCGGCATGGCACAGCTCTCCGCGTCGCCATGGCCAAGCTGACCGTCCTCGCCCTTGCCAAATGAAACGACGACGCCGCAGTCTGCATGAGTTGGTGCCAGCAGGGGGAGTTTCGGGCGTCGCCGTCAGCGTGTCACACCCCCCCGCCCCACTCCCAAGTCCCGGCTGGCAATGCCTCCGCCGCTTGTGCCATCATGGGGTGCAAGCTGGCTGTTCAACTCCGCGACGTCCCGCTGCGGTCGGCCAGTTGCAATCAAGCTTGCGCGGACACCCCAATGCTGATGACCCGCTGGCGCCCCACTGCTGCACCGCCCGCGCCGCATTGGCAAGCGCACCCAGCAACGCCACTGTGTGAGACGACCCGCAGGAGACGGAGACAGCCGTGGGGCCCTTGCTCTCCTCCATCCCCGCCCAGGGCTACGACACGGACCAAAAAGTTGTCCGCGTTCTTTCTCGGTGTGATCTGCTGCCCGTTTAACGTCTCATTTGAGATTTCGATACATAAAGCAATTAGTTGTGCGTTGCTGCTGACCAATGTGCCGCGTCGAACAACAGATCTCTGACGCGTACTACCACCGCCCGCATGCTGCCGGCGGTCTTGCGACCGTTCCTGCTCCGTGTGCAGTCAAGTTCAAGCGCTTGCCGTGTGGTGGCAGAACCCAGCACCTTCCGCCGGTTTGCCGCTTCGCATGCTGAGGGCCAAGAGAGCGGCGAGCAGCAGGAGCAGCCTGGCGTGAACAACAGCAGCAGCAGCAGTCCTGAGAGCGGCAGTGGCGCAGCGCAGCTGTCGCCAGTGGATGCGGAGCATGCGGCTGTGGTAGACGGCATCGCTGCGGCGCTGCGTGGGCTGGGGCTGGCGCCTGGCAGCGCGTGCGTGCTGGGTGACGGGCTGACCAGCGTCGATGTGGGGGTGCTAGTCGGCGAACCTGCCACACAGGCAAGTGGAATGAGCAGTTCTGTTGGCACGGAGTGACAAGCTGGCTGTCATGGGCAGGGGCAGAGGAGCGGGTGTGTGATGGAGGGAGCGCACCGTGTGTGTGGTGGAGGTGCAGGGCGCAAGCCCGTTGCTGCATGAGCAGACACAGCAGCATACTCACGGGGAAAGCACACGGGAGCAGGCGCGCATTGGCTGCCCGGCGGGGATTGCGTGAGCTGTACGGCGGTGCAGCGCGTGGCCCTCAGGGCTCTTGCACGCTGAGCAAACGTCCCCACCATATTGTAAACCAGCACCACCCACCTCCCCTGGTCCCCAGGTGGCGATTGATGTAGATGCTGGTGGCTCGGGCCGCGGGGCCTTGCTGGCCAAGCAGCGGTTGCTGTCGCACCTCGGATGGCGCAGTGCCCTGATACGCACCGACGACTGGCGGCAGCTGGGTGGCGACCCAAAGCAGCAGCAGCGCTTCCTCGCTGCGGTGCTGGGCGCAGCACTGGAGGAGGGCAGCGGCGGTGGCAACGGAAGCGGGGGACACGGCCACGTCTGTGGCTCGGGGTGCCGCCACTGATGCACTGCAATCAGGGGCAGTTTGAAGGGGCGCTTCCGATTTCTTCTGCTATGCCAGCAGCAGGGTGGGCATTGCACTGAAATGTGCAGGTTTCCTCAGCGACTTACGCATATTCGCCCAGCGTGCTCTGAGGTTTTTGCAGGCGGGCACGTTCCGTCCGACACCCGCGCACCCACGGCATGTGCCACCCAATACGCATGCCTTGTATTGTACTTGGCCGTTGCTCCACGCATACCTTGAGCTTGTTGTAAAAAAATGCAAACCGCTTTTTATCCAGCACAGCTGCAATCATCTTGGCTAGGGCTACCTGAGGTGGCTGGCGCAGGATGTCCAAGAACCGGCTCACCTGCTGATGTCATTGTGACCTGTGCCGCGAGGGCCGTCGTCCCCTATCCACCCACCCAAAGCACCTACCCCTTCACGTGCTTTGTTTTACACCGAATTTTCACCGCCCCGTTTACTGTGCAGTCGTTCCCGAACGCCCCGTTGTTCCGTTCGATCTCCGACACGCGCCTCGATGCTTTCAGGCGCAATGTACCCGAACCCGGGGCCCATCAGGCGGCCCGCAATGCTTGTCGATGTTACCGTGTTGGTTGAGCTGGTGGCAGCGTACCTGTTTGCGCTTTTGGCGGGTGTGTCATCTGATGCTGCAGGCATCGCCGCAGCGTTCGCCGCCACCAGTGAGTGCTGGGGGACGGACATTGCTCTTCATCTGTGCACGTGAAAGCCTTTGGCATGCATGAACACCTGAGGCCAACACCTGTGGATCTTTCCTGGCCGCGCCCAGTCAGCGCCACCTTGTCCCCCTGCTGCGGCGAGCTGCCCTTACCCCGCCCTGTCATCCAATCCGCATCCAGCCGCGCAACCCCCACCCCGTGCCCGCCACTTTGACACAGACTGCACAACTCCCAACCCCTCGCACGCCCTCGTTTGCCTGTAGTGTTCTTCGCGGCCTTTGCGAGTGGGGCGCACATCAACCCCTCCGTGTCCATTGCAAGCGCCCTGAGCGGCCACCTGTACTGGGCCCGCGCGCTGCTGTACATCGTCGCACAGGTATGGGGGGCCTTGAACCCTCAGATCTCGATGGGTGATTTCGGAACTGGTGTTTTGCACAAGCATCTCCCAAGTTGCCCGGGTTTTGTGGAAAAAACAGCAATGAACACCCAGCAATGAACACCCAGCTGTGCGCTTGCGTGCGGGCTTCTGCAACCCCGGACGCCCCGGCTTGGGGCGGGCCATGGGGCTGCTTGTTTCTTTTGTGATCAACTCCGTTTGGGGGGCGACCAGGCGCAAAGGGTGATATAGGTCAAGCTCATTGTCGTGTCGTCTGGGCTGCCCTCGCTCGTGGGCCTCCTGCTAGGTATTGTTTGGACGCTTTTATCTGGTTGTCGTGCACTTTTGTATTGCAACCATGGCCCATACATTGTGCTAGGGAAAACTTCGCGCTCGCAATACTCCTCAACCTTCAGGTGCTCGGGTCTCTGGCCGGCACTGCCACTCTGCTGGGGCTTGTCCCTGGCCTGCATGCCGGCGACGCGGGTTACATCGCCTGCCATGGCCCGTCAGGCGACCTGAGTGGCACTGGACTCTACGTCTGGGAGGCGCTCCTCACCTTCGTCTTTGTCTTCGTGCTGTACGGTGCGCAGAGAGAATGCCCTGCGCGGAGACACGGGTGGTGCCGCCCGTATCGACTGCAGGTCTGTGGCTGTACGTTTGTGGTGTCGGTTGACCTGGAGCGGTTTGAAGTGGTGCGTGAATTGTCGTGCGTGACTCCTTGATGCGGCACGCTGCCAGGCCATACCCCTACATTCGGGGATGCTGTCGTGCACAACGAGCGCCTGTGGGCAATGGGTTTCGGGCGGGCTGGAAGCCCAGACAGATGCATGCGTGTACAACTCAACAGGCAGGCTGGCGCGCTGCAGGGTACAGACAAACATGTCGTCCCCACGACGCCACGCTCACAGGATGCTCATTAGATCGTTGCTTGTCACGTTGATTTCCTGTCTTTGGACGGTTCTTGTCACAGCATTGGCATTGACGGTCTTTTGCCCTCCTCTGCGCAGGCGCCGTCCTGCACCCTCCAACCTACGGGCCAATCGCTCCCTTGGCGGCTGGTTTGGCGCTTTGGGCATGCCTCACCACAGGTGCGGTACAGCAGTACTCCTGGCCAATCCAATTCGGCACACTCAAAACTTGAACAATCGCCTCTCCTGCCACCATCATCGACCTTCCCGCATCGTCCCATAAACAAACGCTGTGATCAATCTCGTCACACGGCTGCACGTCCCAATTAAATAATCTTCTTGCAACCTTGTTGCACCTTCCTGCCTCGTGCCTTGTTGCAGGTGGAGTCTTCACTGGCACTTCACCCCTCAACCCTGCCATCACCTTCGCGTCATCGCTGGTCTTCAACTGCTACTGGCGCTACAGCTGGATGTGAGGCTTGCCTTGGGGCATGCGCGGGATGCATGCAAAAACCTTTCAGCTGGGTAGATACAGCAAGCGCTCTTTGATAAAGCATTGCAACCTTATGTGATGTCATCTAATGATAGCCCCCTGATACTAGACACGCTAACCCCTATGTTTATGATCCCTGCTTCAGGTACTGGCTGGCGCAACTGACCGGCGCAGGTGTTGCAGCCGCCCTGGCCATCTTCGTCTTTGGTGGGTGTTGATGCGGCGGACTCATCAGACTAGTGACGGCAGAGTTGGCAGGGGTGGGTGGGTGAATCAGGACTTGCCTCGTGTTGCCCTAGCCTGCCTGATTTGAGTGCATTCTATAATTGCATTACAAACATGCAATCATTGTCACATGCAATCAACAGCTTCCATCTGTTGTTTTGTCCTCGCTGCTCCTTGCAGGCAAGGGCCCTTGGCTGATGGACGAGGGGCAGCGCCAAGAGTACTTCTCTGGTGCTTATGGGCGCCAGAGCGTCGGCTACCAGCCTTTGATGAGCGGCGAGCAGCGCACTGCAGGGGCACCTCAGGGATCCGGCATGGGCGGCATGGCATGATGCACTGCACCAAACGAAGAGGGGGTGGGGTGCGGTTGGGAGATGCAGGTGCGGTTGGGAGGTGCAGGTACCACGCACCGTTTGCAAAGGAGATGATACAGGCCAGTGTTGACTACCTCAGCATGGGTGCCCCAGCTGTTTGATTGACAGTGTTTGTTGTTTTGTTGATTTGAGGATGTCGGATTGTTGTGTAAATTGACATTGAAGATCAACACACTAGTTCACAGGTTGATGACACTTTGGGGTCAACTCGGAGTACACCAGATTTATTGGCACACAAACCTCTGTGGGGTCAATCAATGAAAAAAAGGAGGATTGATTTATCAAGTAATTACAGAGTCAACTACTACGTAGGGCCAGTTGGACAGGGTGGGGTTGGTGGGTTTAGGGCGTTGCAACATTGACAGACCGCATGCGCGCGGCTCCAGCCACTCTCAGCCCAGGGTTTGAAATTAGTGGCATGCACACATGCAAGCCTAGTGACTTGTGTTTGTGGGCCAGGGGGTTTGCAGCTCTCAAGCATGTCTCCCTCCAGCGAGTACTACTGCCAAATCAAAGATAATCGTCAACGGCGATCCGACGAGCATCTCCAGTGCCCCGGAGCCGCGCAGCGCTTGGGCTTGGGGTACTCAAATTCGGTGGTGCATGCACCCTACAAAACCGTGATGTGCCTGCATCAGGCCCTTGCAACGCAAGCCCCAAAGCTCAAGCCCTGCTAGTAGCAACCCTGGGTGGTACGCTGGCAGCGCCCCCATCGGGAACACAGCAGAATCAGCTGAGCGCCAAGAGGTGTGCTCCCTGCATCAGCAATGGACATCCTTTGACCGTGGTACCCACTCATGACTCCCAAACCCAGTGGATTTTGACAGCCACATAACCCCTGCTGGCCAGGCAACCAGTGGGTCAAGTACATACTGGTCAACCCCCAAAAGGCCTGCTGGGGGTGAAGCACATGACCAGTTCACAGGGGCCCGAACACACCACACCAGAACAGCCACCAAATACTTATACACCAGTATTGATCCCACAAGGAGCACTGCCACTACCCCCAAGCACAGCCCATTTGGCAAGCAAAAATGGCTATTAGCCTAATTTTGTAATAGTCGCTATGCTGATTCTGCAACCCCCAC
>NW_014011685.1:11881-12350 GCF_000611645.1 Monoraphidium neglectum
GGTTCATCCCCTTGGGGGCACTCTCATGCCACAGGTTCGCACCCACGTCACCAGGTGTCGTTAGTGGCACCTGCCAAGTGCCACCCGGCTGGCTCTAACAGTAAAGCCCAGTGATGCGCCACGTGATGTCACCAGCTGGGCACCGACCCCCAGGCTGCTGCCTGACTTGCTTGCTGCTGACTGTCTTGCTCCTGACGACCTTGCTTGCTGCTGAACCCCCCACCCTGAACGCTATGCCCTGAAACTTCAAGCCTAAACCCTAAACCCTGATCACCAAACCCTGGACACTCAACCCTAAACCTTGGGCTGTTGCTGGCTGGTGCCCAGCCTGCACGGCTTCCCTGGCCACTGCACTGCAGTCACCCTGATGACGTCACCATGACAACCGGTGATTTTTCGGGTTTAGGGATTAGGGTTTAGGGTTTAGGTTGAAACGCCCGTTCAGCTAGTTGGGCAGGGCGGGGTTGGT
>NW_014011684.1:0-11201 GCF_000611645.1 Monoraphidium neglectum
GTGCGTGGGTGGACGCACGGGTGGGTGGGTGGGTGAGTGGGTGGGTAGGTCATCCGTGCTGCTGTTGTACGGCGTTTGTTGCAGGGAATGGAGGAGTGGAGCATTTTGGGGTGCCTTACGTTACATTGGGAGGGCCCGCGTGGGGGAGCAAGGCACACGCCGCACGGACGGGAGCGACGCAACTGCTGGTCGCCCGGCCCGGTGCCGCGCGCGCGCCCCCCACGCGCGCTGCCTGATAGACAACTACTCTCATCCCTCGCGACACTGCTGGCCAGGGTCGAGCCCAAAAGGATCCCAGCTTGCAGCCGCCGCAGCCCCGGGAACGGACACTCTCGAAACCGCGCCGCCCCAGCTGCGCAAGCCGCGCGCGGCACGTGCGTGCAGGTGTTTGCTACCAGCCCAATGGTGTCCACTGGCGTTTGCCGCGGGCTCGCCCACCGATCTGCTCCAGCAGCCCGCCGCCGACTGGCGGGTCCAGCCCTGTGAACAGGGCAGGCGCCCCGCCGTACAGCGGCGTGAACTCGTAGGGCAGCCAGCGCACGCCCCCCAGGCGGCCGGCCTGGGCGTTATCGAGCCATATGGAGGAGAGGATGAGGGGGAAGGGGCGGCCGGGGGCCAGCAGGTACACCTGCGGGCCGGCCAGGCCGGGGGATCGATGACGGAGGGGTGTATGTACTGAATCAGGGGGGCAGGGGGCAAAATTTGTGTTCAGCTGAGAATCCTGCAAACTTCTGGGGTGCCAGAGATGGCGCTGCCGCCGATTTTTGTATAGCATTTTTGTGGTCGCGGCTGCAGGGACTGGAGGCCACCTGGTGGCGACGCCCCCCAAAACACACACGCACGCACGCACGCAGACACACACACACACACACACACACACACACACACACACACACACAAGCGCGCGCACACAAACGCAAAACCAGCCACACGCGGCGCGAGTCCCAGGCGCGCCTGAAGCCCGGGGTAGGCCGCCCGCGCGCGCCGTGTGGCGGTCTCGTTGGCGGTGCCGGGCGCGGTGACGGTGCTGCTGTGGTTGTTGAGGCCAAAGGGCTCCAGGAAGGCAGCACCTTTGTTGGTTGAGGACGATGAAAATGTGCGTGCGAGCGTGTGTGCGTGTGTGCGTGTGTGCGTGTGTGCGTGTGTGCGTGTGTGCGTGTGTGCGTGTGTGCGGCGGGCACGCCGGCGGCTGCGGAGCGCGTGCCAGGACGGGTGCTTCGAAGCCGCCGCCGCGCGAGCGAGCGGCGCGGGCAGCAATTGGACGCGCACACACACCCACGCAGCGCCGGCTCCCGCCCCAGCCTGGTAGCCCCGTGGGGTCATCGGTCCGTGCGGAGCTGCGCGGCGGCTGCATCGTCGGCCGGGCCCCATCGCGGCGGCCGGCCCACGCGCGCGCCGCCACCCCCCGCGAGTTTACGCACCCACGGCGTCGGACCAGCCGCCGATGCCGCCGCGCGCCCGCGGCAGCGCGCCGGTCAGCACCTTGCCCAGCGCGTCAGCGACAAAGCCGGCGTTGGCCAGGGCGGCGCCGAAGCTGCCTAAGGAAGCCGGGGAGTCGGCCCTGATGCGGTCAGCAGTCAAGTCCTGCAACGGCGGCGGCAGGAAGGCGGCACGGGGGCTGGGGGCCGCGAGCGCGGGTCGTTCTGCCGGCTCTGCAGCGCCGACGGGCGCACCAAATGCCAACAAGTCTGGGACGAGGGTGAGGATTGAGATGTTTCAGCATCCCCCTGTTCGCCCGCTTCTAGAGACGTCCAGGCTTGTGGAATGGGGCTCCGTTTCATGCGTCGGCATCGCTGTGGCTTTGGCTGTCGAGCATCACAAGGACGGATACTCCAGATTGCTACCAGTCTGGGCCCAGGGCAAGCGCTGCCGGCTTTGGCGATTTGGCCGATGCACGCGCCGCTCGTGGCTGCGGCTGGAAGACCTTTGCCAGCCACCCTCTCCCCAACTTTGCAGCCGGCAATTGCTGCGTGCTGGTGGACCCGCATGGTCCTGCCTCGTCGGCAGGCGCTCAGGCATGTACCTGGGGTTTAAGGTACGGCCTGAAGAAATCTTCTGGCGGGTGCTTGCTCTGGAATGAGTAAGCCCCCACCAGCCACGAGCTGCCTGAAATCGAAGACAGGTGGCGTGCCTGCGGGTGGCGGTGGCCGCGGGATGGGAGGGGCCGATTATGACTCGGGGCGGGCGGGCTGGTTGTGCGGCTGTGAGTGCGATGGGGACAAGGAGTGCCGAGACTCATGTGTGCCCACGCTGGGAGACGCACGCGTCTGTGCACGGGTCCCGCCGTTCAAGGGTCGGAAGCCGTAGCTGCGGTATTGCTGTTGCTGTGGCTGCTGATGCTGCTGCTGCTTTTTTTGTTGCTGTGGCTGTTGCTGTGTATGACCGAGTTGCTTTTTTTGGCTGTTTCTAATGCTACGTTTTATGAATCCACGGTGTCATCAATTTCCCAGCCGGCCGCCAACCTGATCCAGGACGCCGAGGCTGTTGAGCGCCCTCAGCCAACCCAGGCCCAGGGTAGCTGCCCGGAAGCCGCCGCCTGCCTGGCGCACAGCAAGGGTGGCATGCGTTCTTGGGGCGTGCGTTCTTGGGGCAGACACGCTTGTGTGTGTGGAGTGTGTGTGTGTGGGGGGGGTGTGGGTGTTGACGTGTGTGGGTGTGTGTGCGTGTACAGACACACGCATGTGTGGGGGGGATGAGAGTGCACAGACCGGCAGGGATCGGCGCGGGGCGTGAGCTGCGGGCTTGCTCTACTAGTGCCGCAGGGGGCTCGGGTGCAGCATTCTGGCGGGGGCCACGGCCAGCTGGGCGTACTCAGGGCGCCAGGCGGGGTGCCGATCGAGGCAGGTCGGGGTTGGGGGGCCGCAGGCTGGTGGGCGGACGCACCAATGAGATGCCGAGGCTTGGGCGCAACAAGAGGGCGGGCAGGGCAAAGGGGGAGGACGGGTCCACCTCGGGGTAGCGGAAGCTGCCAGGGTGGCAGCAATGAGTGACGGGGCAGGCAGGGGCGAGCGGTGCATGGTGTCTTGCATGGGTGGGTAGCGAGCCCAAGGGGAGGCCGTCCCCGTCAGCACGGCCAGTGCGGCCGCGAGCGGTTGGTTGGTGTGGCGACGTGTGCGTTGTGCCCGCTGCAGGGCGGGCATGGGAGGGGCTCGCCTGCCGGGGTCCGCGGAGCCGCCCCAAGCATAGGCCTGGGTGGGCTGCTGCGGCGCAAACACGGGGTTGGGCACGGGCTCCGCCGCGGCCGGGCGCGCGAGCGCGCAGAGCGCGAAGGCAGCGCCCATTGCCAGCAGCGTGGGCAGCGCCGCAATTGGGAGTGCGGTGCTTCGGCTTGGCATTGGAATAAGCTATACGCAAGCAATAGATGAAGGGGTGTGCGGCTAGACATGGATTGATCCTGGGGTGTTTGGCCGGGGGCATCGCCAGCGACAAAGTGACCCAACGTGTGTCATAGCGACGGCGCTTTGCCGATGTTTGCGACAAGTGCAGTGGGAAAGGCAGCATAGCACAATGATAAAACGACTGTCAGGTGAGCATGGATGCAACGACAGGCGATGCACTCCATGATCAGAGCGCGAAGTAATCTCGCCAGATCCCTCGTTTGCAAAGTCGCCACATGTAGACGCAGTGACACTGCAGCTTGAAAACACGTTTGATACATCTCGGGATGCTATTGGCTGCATCGTGGACCCCACGCTGCTGCAAGTGTGTGCTTCATGACTTGATTTGTGTGCATGCTCGGTGCTAGAGGACGCGCAAAATTCAGCTGTAGAGTGTTCCTCCATGTTTCGCTGCCTGCCTGCCAACCTGACTAAAACATGTTCTCAAGAGATAACTATTGTCCAAGTTTGAAACTGCACAGCCACGGGTCACAAGAAACACCATATCTTACAGTCCATGACAGCTGCTGACCGTCCTTGACCGGACCCCACCAGTGTGGCTTGGTTGTCAGTTGGGGCACCGTGCCGTGCAGTTGCGGCCTTGCGCGGCGCCGCGCCGCGCCAGAGCATGCTCCTTTGAATTTCATGTGTATGTGTGGCCGAGCAGGGGAAAAGGCTGTGCACGAGAATTTCTCGGAGTGAGCGCCAGGTGGCGCTCTTTTTTGCAGCGTATGTTTAACGGCCGCGGCCTCGCTGCGATGCTTGGCACACAGCCTCAAGATCTGGACAGCAGGTGGGGAACGACACAGGTGGGGACGCGGGCACGTCGCGCGGCGCCGTCGGCAACCAAAGCTCACTGATTCCAAAAACGCAAACGATTGATACTTGCCACGACGCGCCCAAAATGCGACCCCATCTCCAGCTATCAAGAGCGGCAAGAGCAATAAGGGGTCCACACCAGCGAAGGCGAGCCCAGACATGAGCAAACCCAGGCTTCCCAAGAAGCGCTCGCGCAAAATCGTGATCGGAAGCCGAGGGGGCACGCGGGCGGGCCCCGCCCGCCGCAGCCGAACCCAGGCCGCCGCGCCGCTGCCGTGGCGGCTGGGGCGAAGGCAAGTCTCCAATGGGGTGCAGCCGCAGCACCCGCCAAGGCGGCCGTTCAAGCCGCACGCCGCCACGTCGTCCGCGGGCCGCGCCAATGCTATGCGTCGAAGGCCGGCGACGGGAGTGCGGGGAGGGTGGTGGTGGTGGTACAAACGAGGATACTGTTCGTGCCGTTTGTTGATATAATTGGTTGTTGCTATGGGCACACGTCCTTGTTGATTGTGTACACATCAATCGCCGCCGCACCCAAGGACATCCCGAGGAGCCTGGGGCGAGCCGCCGCGCTGGAGGCAACGCAGCGGCCGCCGCGGGCGGCCGCGGCGACGGACGGAATGCGAGCGGGCACATGAGCTATGGTGATGCATGAGTCTGCAGGTGGGCAGGGGCGCGGGAAGGGCGCCCCTCGGCGCCGCCGCCTGCGCCGCTGGCCCGCCAAGTTTGAATGGGCGTGCGACCCCACGCCCAGCGCTCTGTCAGTGATGCTCTGAGCAATGCTTTCAGCACACAACAACCGGCGCCGGTGCACGGTGGGCGCGCCCCTCCTGGCGCAGCAGCCACAGCGCGGCAGGGGCTGGAGGCGCGACTGCCCAATGGGCGGCAGGAGGAATTTGCGGCGCCGCGACTCGCTTGGTTGATGGCCCCGCAGCCGTGGACAGAATTCGAGCCAGCGTCCCGCGCGCGCGGCGTCCCAGCCGCGCTGCGCGCCCACCCTCCGAGCCCGCCTTTGCAGGCAGGCTTCGCGCAAGGCGGAGAGGAGGAGGGGCGTTCATGCGCGCGCCCCCTCCGGAGACCGCCCCGACTCAGCTGCTCTCCCCAGCACTGCAGCGCATGTCTGGAGGCTCACACGTCGTAGCAGCCTTCCTCATTCTCTTCGATCCGCGGCTCCCACCGCGCACCCGTCCGCCGCGCCGCCGCCGCCGTGTCCGCGCGCGCCTTGACCGCCGCGCGCCGCTTCAGGCCGCCCAGCTGCCCGCAGACCTGGCTCTTGAGCGTTTCGGTGGCCGTGAACTTGGGGCGCGCAGTGGCGGCCGCGGCGCCTGCAGCAGCGCTCGCGACGGCTGCATGAGGGTTCCAGGGATCGTAGCCCTCGCCGCAGGCCATGTTGACGCCGTCAGACATGGCTGTGGTGTCGTAATCCACGACAGGCTGCGCCGCCGTGTGCTGCTGGTGCTGCTGGTGCTGGTGTTGGTGTTGGTGGTGCTGCTGCTGTTGTTGGTGCTGCTGCTGCTCAGGCGCGGTGGCCTGCGCCCCCGCCGCCCCCGCGCCGCCCGCCGCCCGCTCCTCGCGCCACTGCTTGGTGTGGCGGATCGCCGCGCGCTGCCGCAGGCCGGCCAGCTGCGAGTGCAGCACGGCGCGCTCCTGGGGGGCGCGCGCGGCGTCCTGCGGCGGGCGCGCGTGGTGCTGCTCAGACCAGCGGCGGCTCGCGGAGAAGCTCCAAAACCTGTGGATTGGTCACATGACGGCAAGCCGCGCGGGGTCAGCGCCTTTGAGGCTCCGATTCGCGGTGCATCCAGAGGCAGGGAGGGGGAAAGCTGCGGCGGGCGGCGTCCCGCTCGCTGCGGCGCCCCAGGCGTGCCCGCGTGTGCAGCGAGGCGCGTGTGCAGAGCGGCATGCAGCAAGAGGGGTGGCCCCCGTCCCTGCCATGGACCCCCCCCACAAAGCCTGGTTGCATGCCGCACCCACCAGTCAGAAAACTCCCATCCGTTATGCTGGTTGCGGGTCACTGCGCCGCTGCTGGCGTGGGGCCGCTTGCCGGTGAGCACCTCGTACGCCTGCTGGATGCTGACAAAGCGCCGCTCGGCGTCGCCGGTCTGATTGACGTCCGGGTGGAACCTTTGAGGGGATCGATTGGCGATTCGTCAGCCGCGCCAGATGCGCGAAGGCGCGCGGGCGTGGGCTCGCAAGTGGCAAGGGGCGGCTGCTGGCGGGGGCGCCAGAGCGGACAGCCTGCAGTATTAGTGTGCCGCGAGGTGAGAGGCAGGGGCACGGCTCACTTGAGCGCTAGACGCCGGTAGGCACGCTTGATCTCCTTCTCATCTGCATCGCTGGCCACACCCAGCGTGCGGTACGGGTCCTCCAGCAGGATGCGCGCGCACACCTGTGCAAGGGGAGGGTGGAGGGCAGGCGGAGGGCCGATCGGGCGGCGAAGCGCACGTGCGAGTGCGTGCGTTCTTCGGGCGTTGGAGGGGACGGGGCACCGGCTGCAGCCGGCGTGGGTTTGCGCGTTGCACCCGGGTCTGAAAGTAGGCTCACCAGCGTACGAGGCCTAGCCGAGGTGCGCTGGCTGAAGCGGGAGCTACATGTCCATGCCCGCGTCCTTGTGCCAGCAAGAGCAGCCATCCTGGCCGCGTTATGCTGTGAGCAAGAGTCGCACTGAAGTGGGTTGTGCGTGATCGTGTTGTGAAGGACTCTGGACGACGAGACTGCTGCTGACGGGGCTTGCAGTGCTGCAGCGGCGCGCGTTGAGTGCGCGATTGAAAGCACGCGGCAGAATGAGACTAGCTGTGATAATTATATGCCGAATGACAAGTACATGCTCCAGGAAAGGATTCTGGCGACCTTGTCTGTTCCCACCCGGACCGGGGCACTGCTCTGCAAGTTCTACTCGCAATTTTAGGGACCCGTCGAGCTTGCCGCAGACGCAAATGACATGGAGCTGGCAAGATTGTGCTGATGTTGGAGAGACGGCAAGCCGCTTTTGCTGCCGCTGCATCCATTGAACCTGCCGCCAGGGCCCGATGCTGTTGGAGACATGCTGACTCGCCCGCTCACATGGGCTGGTTGCAACCCGCTCGACCGGGCCTACCCCGTTGCATGCACGCATCGATGACGCCGCAACGTCTTCCCAAGTTTCACACATGATGCTGAACGGCCTATGTTCATCTAGCCAAGCCGCTTGACTTTGGTCAGATGAGAAGCGCCACTGCTGTGTTGCCACTGATGCAGAGGCATACCTCTACTTTGTCACCATCTGTCTATTACTTGCCAGGAGCAAGCGTCTCTTGGCTAGTAAAACAACATAGGTTTATGTGTGTTACACACTGAATACAAACATTGACGTATCAGCATTCCCACAATTACCACAAAATAACATAACAGAGAAACAGCAAACACACAGGGATTGCGCAAGACATGCATGCGCATGCACCCGAAAGCAGCCAGTGGCAATGATGGAGGGGGTGGAGCGGTCGCTTTTGCACAGCAAAGCTGGAAAACCACCAACGAGCACAACAAAGGTGGGAGCACCGGTCACAGATGTGTTGCCTAGTTCCCGTTAATAAACCGACCTGCGGGCGCCACCTCCTGCTGCGATGACATGGGCGAGTGTGTTTTTGGGCACACATCTTTGTGCAGTGCAAGGGGCACATGAGACTGGATGAAGGGGGGCGGAGGAGGAGCAACAAAGGGCCCAACGGCGGGGCTCACAGGCGGCCACCACCGTTCCAAAGGGTCCCTGCAACAAGTGAGTTTTCCCAGTGAACCGCATTTCAGCGCAGCGGCGCGCAAACAACTGAGTTGTTGTGGTTATTGCAGGTGCAACCCCCAGCTCCGCATCGAATATGCAGTCACACACCCGCGCGCCGCACAGCACGGGGCGGCAGCGCGCGTGTGCTTGCACGCCTTGCGCCGGCAATGGGCGCACACGGCCGCGCATGGCCCTGGCGGCGTCCCAGGTCACGCGGGCAGGCGTGACAAGAGGGACGCCAGCTCTCAGGCAGGTTCCTGAATTGGGAGTAGAACCAGTGGTGATGTACATCCGTCGTTGCTAGGAGGCTGCAGGCGCCCCGCTAAGCAAACGAGCCCGGCACCGCTCTGCTTGCGCGGCCATCTCAGGCAGCAGCTGCAGCCGCTGCACCATCACTGGTGGCGGGTACGCTGCGCAACCCGGGACGCGCATCCGCCGTGCAAACTAGCGCCAGCCGGCCCCCGTGACAAACACAGGCCGCACAGCAAAACACACCTCGACACACAAAGCAATGCGTTCTATCGACGGGCTGGCTGGCGGGCTGGTTGGCAACCAGCCCCGCCTGCAGCACCAGCAAAGGCGGCACGGTCAATCACGGTCAACCACGCCACACTCTTCGACCACGTACACCCGGGTCCGGTAACTGCGTCATCGGCTCTCTCACAGAGCCCCTTGAAGGAGGGGTCTACAGGCAGGAATGAAGAGCACACGCGCTAGGCAGTTGGCAGACCTAACCAACCATAAAGCCCCGCTCACATACCCCAGGCCGGAAGGCGGCCGCCCGCCCAACGGCGCTGCGCTGCCGCCTGCGGGGCGCGATGAAGTGCCGCCCCCCTGACTACAAGAGCGACCGCCGCCGCGCCGCCGCCGGCCGCGACCGTGCGGCGACGGCCGGGCGGGCGCCCTCAGGCGGTGTAGATGAGAAAATCCTCTAGAGCGGGGGTACCTCAGCCCCTCGTTGACTTGGAGACCCTCTAGTGCGTGCGTCTCGGGTTTTGTCGATGTTCAGACCCTCTAGAATGGGCGCCTCGGGTGGCAGTGGTGTGCAGCCCCTCAAGGCGGGCGCCTCAGGCGCTGTTGATGTGGAGGACCTCCAAAAATGACCCTGCCACCTGCGCCTCATCAGTCGCCTCCTCGGGCGCCGCGTGCGGCGCTGTCGCGCCCACGCAATCCCCGCCAGCCTCAATAGGTTTCGCCCCCGGCGGGAGCGCGCCCTCCACTTCCGCGGCGGCCGCCTCTGCGTCGGCGGCGCGCGCGACGACGGCGGCGAGCGCGGCCTCGGCGTGCGCGGCGGCGGGCAGCGCGGGCGCGGCGGCGCGGCAGGAGCCCATCTCCCACACATCAAGGGACTCGACCTCCACCGCCGCCCCCGACGCAAACAGCGCGACGCCAGTACGATCCTCCTCCTGCCCCTGCCCTGCCGGCGGCGCCGCCGGCGCGACGCCGTCGCAGTTGATGGTGGGGTCGGTGCCGCGGCCGTGGCCGCAGCCGGGGCAGGGGCAGGCGGGCGGGTGGCCGCGGTACATGCGGCTGGTGAGGGTCTCGCCGGTGGAGGTGAAGACTTCGAGGGCTGAGCCATCCAGCAGGACGCGCAGGGTCAGCGGCTCGCCTGCGCGCGACAGCGTGGGGGAGCGCCACCCAAGCGGTGAGGCTGGGGAGGTCAGTGAGCGCGTCGCGGGGGCGCGGCTGGCGCCATCGAGAACGGACAGCACACGCTGGGTTTCCAAAACTGCAGGCCTCACATGATATGTTTCACCAGGACGGGTAAAACAGGTGACCACATGGGTGTGCCTACATTCGACCCGCATTTGGCCCTGAAACAAGCCCGCACGCTGCCCCGCATGCGCACACCCCCCGACCCATACCATGCCAAGACCCGCGCCCTCGCCCCATGCCGACCTGGCGTGTAAAACCGCAGCGGCCCGCCCACGCGCCGCCCCTCGGGGCTGTCCGCCCCGCGGGGGTCGTAGGCGTTGGGGAAGGGTTCGTCCCAGTCCAGAGCCAGAAAGTGGCTGTCCCAATCAAAGCTCAACACCGCCGCCCCGCGGCCACCAGCGCGCCACGACTTGAACACCAGCCCCGCGGCCGCAGGCTCGCCCTTGCCCCGGTCCTCGGAGCTGCCACCGCTGCCGATGTCGGAGGGGGAGGCTCGGGGGCCGGGGGGCACGAGGGTGATGGATATGTCGAGGTGGGTGCCGCTGACGACGCGCAGGGGCAGGAGGGGGCCGGCAGGGTCGAGCTTCAGGCCGCGCGCGTGCCAGGAGACCCTGACGTGAGGGAGGGGGGTGGTATTAGAGGGAAAGTGTGTGAGCGAGTGCTTGTGACATCATGAAAGAGTGTGTGTGTGTGTGTGACGTCATCGACAGAACTGCCAGCCTGCGAAACGCAGCTGTCTTCGAAACAGGGCAGCGGAGCGCAGGGACTGAGCCGTGCTGCCGGCAGCGCCACTGCGGGCAAGCAGCGTCACCCCTGCGCCACCAAGCTGCCACGTATGGCTGCATCCGTGCAATCAACTCTTCAAGTATGCGTGCGGCGCAGGCAGGCCAAGCCCAAGCAGCCAAACGCCCGCCCACCGTGTGCGGAGGCGTGTGATCTCAGGCAGGGGCTCCTGGTGCAGGCGGCCGTCCAGCAGCGTCACCACGCGCGGCGTGCTGATGCAGCCGGCGTAGGAGTAGTCCCCGCACAGTGCGGGCGGCGTGGGCACGCGGCGGTGCTCCTGGATCCACGCGTACACCAGCTGGCGGCCCTGCGGCTCGGCACGGGGTTTTGAGGTTGACTGAGGGGAATGTAATGGGTACTACTCACAGACGGATGAAGGGGTGCGATGAGGAAGATGCAGGAGGAGACTGTTGAGGCTTTTATAAGGGGGCGTGGGTGCTGATACATCCTCCCAAACCACACTTCTAGATCCAGAAGCACAAAACAGTGGGCACGCGTGAGCCGCAGCAGGTCGGGCAAGAGGGGAGGGGTCGCACCTGGGGGTCTGTCCAGAGAGTGGCCGCATAGAGGGTGGACCCAAGGTCCAGCCTGTGGGGCCCGTCTGCCGCGGTGACGTCAAACGTGCCGCTCTTCTCATCATATTGGCCCAACCACCACGTGATCGGGTTGTTGCACGCGTCCGGCGACATGCAAAGCCACCAGTCGCGCGCCGGCGCCGGCGGCGCCGCCTCCGCCATCGCGGGCGTCGCGGCCGCGGCGCGCCCGGCGGCGCGGGCGAGGGCGAGGGCGTGGCCGGTGCGGGGCGGGGTCGGGGG
>NW_014011683.1:0-3731 GCF_000611645.1 Monoraphidium neglectum
TGCCGGCTGCGGAGCTGGCGTGGCCGCCGTGGCTCGCGCTCGGCGACGGCGCCGGCGGCAGCGGCGCCATGCCTTCGGCTGCTGCAAATTTGAGCTTAAAGCTCAGCAGCCCGCGAGTGTGGCCCCCCGGCGTCGTCAGCGGTGCCGCACTCTCATCGCGGCCGGTCGCGCGCGCCCTGCGCCTCACGGGCGGAGCGGGTCAGCCGGGCGTGGGGGCGCCCCTTGCCGCGCGCGCGCGCGCCTGTCTACCCCCTCCCCCCCCTGCAAGCCGACGCGCCGCTGCCGTTCCCCTCACACCCGTATCCCTCTCGCCGCTGCCGGCAAGAGCCGCCCCGGCGCTCGCCCCTGCCCCGCAGAGTGGTCGGCGAGGGGGTACAAATGAGGAAACCCCCACCTGCTGAGGTCGATGAGCGCCTCCCCTATGACCGCCTTTGTCCCGTCGTCCTTGAGGGTCAGCCGCATCATCATCTCATTCGCGAGCGCAAACTTGTGGGCCACGTTCCATACGGGGTGCGCGCCCCGCGCCGGCTTGGAGCGGCTGCGCTGGTTGCCGCACTCGAGCACGTAGAAGGGGTGCTGCTGCTCCGCGCCGCCGGGCGCGACGACGTCGGTGTCGCGCGCGCCCTCTATCAAGACCTTCAGCACGCCCGGCATTACCTGCCCCGCCGCCATCCCTGAGCGGCCGCGGGCGGCCGGCCGACGGCCCGCCCCGGGGCTCTGCCGGCGCGCTCGGACAGCGGATGCCGGCGGGAACCGGTGGCGCGAGCTGCCGCGCACCGCTGCTTGTGACCTGGGATGTCGGTGTGCAACGTGCGGACGGCGGAAGGACGAAGCAAATCGGGCATTGTTGGGTGCAGCGCCGCAGCACCCGGCAGGGAGCAGCGCAGAGCAAGTATGGCAAGCGCGTGGATGACCGCGTTGACATGCTGCACTCAACGAGGGCCCTCACACGACGCATTGCACGCATGTGATGCCAGCCAGTTTCTTCACGAGGCTGTCCCCTTAGGCCCACCTGTGGCCGTCAAGCAGCCCCCCTGAGGGCTTGCCCTCGATGTGGTGACCCTCCTACGATCCCTGTGGACGCAACTCAATGCTGTCTCCCACCAACACCCGCGATCTACGGCTTCAGTTGGGAGCTAGCGCAACAAAGACCTGCCTTCCCGAGTGAAAAAACCAGCAATGGTAAGTATCTTGAAAGCCCACTAGACCTGTCTCATTGACAATTTAGAGAACACAAGCAAGCGGGCACGCGATGTTCAAGCAGAGACCGCACACCATTGCAGATCAACACCTTATACATACTGTTGCGCGGCAGCACATCCAGGGGACACTAATATTTTGTTGATGTTCTCTACCCATGCCATGCTCACGGCTTTAGCTACGTTGGGACGGGGTAGTCGATGCTGCTGACCTCGCCCTCGCCGTCCATTGTGGGGCGCTTGCGTAGACCACGCGTCATATCACGGTGATTATGGACATATATTATCGGTCACATGGCGCAGGCATGTGCTGGGACCACCGGCGGCCGCGCCGCCTCTGCCGCAGCGCGGCGCGCCTGCGGAGCGCTCTGCCCACAAACGCTACCGCCCATACATTCAACGCAGACTTCACCCATTTGTTGTCAGCCAATGGCCGAGCCAGCTCTGCCGCAGCTGCGGCCGCGCAGCCGCTCGGTCGGCTGCGACGAGGGCGAGCGCGCCCACAGGCGGCAGCGGCGGCACTGGAGGCACCAGCGGCGGCGGGCTCCTGTGGGGGGACGGCGATGAAATGGGCTTTGGAGACATTGGCACGGACATTACAGTCGCCAAGCCGGAACCACCGCCTGCTGCCAGTGCCGCAGCAGCACCTAGCCTTGTCCCTGGCGACAGCGGCGGCGGCAGCCTGCGAGTGCCTGACCACTCCCTGCTGGCGGTGGCAGGCGTGGACGACGCACGCAGCGCTAAAATAGCAGCGCCAGCCAGAGAGCAGCAGTCGACCAGAAGGCCCTCTGCGACGCTGGCGGCCGCGCTGGCGGGCATACCCACGTCGCCACACGGTGGCCCTTTCAGGCTGCCGCCGCTGGAGTCTCGCAGCGACGGCGACGGCGACGGCGGTGACCATGATGAACGCAGAGACAGCAGCAGTAGCAGCAGCAGCAGCAGGAGCAGCCGGGCGGGAAGTGCAGCGGAGGTCGGCGGCGGCTCGCCTGATGAGGGGTGGCGGCTGAGCCCGCAGGCAACGGCGCAGCTGCTGGCCGTGCGCGGCCTGGGCAGCTTCGAGCAGGCCGCAGCCTTTGCGCAGCAGCACGGGCCTCTGCTGGGACCTCCGCACGTGGGCATGCTGTGGTGCAGCTTGCGGAGGCTGCTCTTGGCGGGCACCTTCGGCAGCTGCGACGACGAAGCCCCAGCCGGCGGCCGCCGCGCGTCCCTGCCGCCGGCCGCCATGGCGGCCCTCACGCAGGCGGCGCTGCTGACGTCGCAGCGCGGCCCAGGCCTCCCGCCGCTCGGCGCCACCGCCGCACTCGCCTGCCTGGCTGCCGCGCGGCGCCGCGGCTTCGAGCCCTCCCGCCTGCAGGCGCGCGTGCTGCGGCGCCTCAAGGCGCGGCTGCGCGACTCCATAGTGGGGAATGCTGCCGCCCCGACGCCGCGGCAGCTCGGTGACAGCCTGGTTGCGCTCAGCGAGTTGGGGTGGCAGCTGAACGGCGACCAGCTGCGCTCGGTGGCCAGCGCCGCCGAGGCCGCCGCAACGGGTGGTGTGGGGGCGGTGACCACGGGCATCTGCAGCGGAGGCGAGGCTGGGCTCCTGCTGGTGGGGTATGCACGAGCGAGGGCCATTGCGGCGCCGGGCGACCGGCTGGAGGGGCCGCGGGAGGAGAGGCTAGCGGCGCCGCTGTTTGACGCGTTTGCAGGGGCCATCGTCAACGTCGGCGGCGGCGCGAGCCGCGTCCGCAGCAGCGCCGGCAACAGCAGCTGCGGTGACAGCGACGACGGCAGCGGCGGCGGCGGCGGCGGCACAGAAGGCGGTTCAAATGTGCCGCCTGATTGCCCGCCCGGCAGCGGCGGCGCCTCAAGCGATGCAGGCGCGCAGGCTGACGCGCAGGACGACGCCTGGGCGGCCCAGGCGGCCGCGGTGCTGGAGGCCCTGTCGTCGCTGCCCTGCGCCCCGAACCTCATCGAAGCCCCTGAGCGCCAAGCCGCCCTCGAGGCGTTGCTAGACCTGCTGCAGCACCGCATGCGGCGGCTGGGCGGGCGCGAGCTGGCGGCGGCGGCGGCCGCGCTGGATCGCATCGGGATTGACCCCTGGGACGGGTGGGCGGCTGAGCTGCACACCGCTTTGGCGGCGGACGGCGGCGAGCGCATGCAGCAGCTGACGGGGCACGCAGCCGTCACGCTGCTGTGCGCGCTGCCGCGCCTGGGGCCGGCGCCGCCAGAGGGGCTGCTGGCAGGCCTATGCCGCGCGGCGAGCGGGCGCCTGCAGGAGTGCAGTGCGCGGCAGCTGGCGGCGGCGCCGGTGGCGCTGCTCGCGCTGCGGCACCGGCCGCCGCGCTACTGGCTGGACGCGTACTGGGTGGCGGCGGCGGGCGCCGACTGGGAAGGTGTGCCTGTGGACGAGATCGCAGGCATGGCTGCGGCGACTGCATGGCTCGTGAGGGGCGCGGGTGGCGGGCGCGTCTGCGCGCCTCCAGCGGCTTGGTCGTCGGCCGTGACGGCGGCGATTTGCGGCGGTGGGACGGGCTGGCGTCGGCTGTCAAG
>NW_014011683.1:4238-6972 GCF_000611645.1 Monoraphidium neglectum
GCTGTCAAGCGCTCACAGACAAGCAGCAGAGACAGCGCTTGAGGAGCTCGGGGCGCAGCAGGTCGTGGCCGCGGCGCCTGCTGCAGCAGCTGCTTCTTGGCCCCTAGAGGGCGCATTCGCGGCGGCGCCTGCGGCAGCAGCAGCTGCAGCAGCGCCATTGGCAGCGAGTGTAGCAGTAGCAGCAGCAGCATCGGCAATAGACGGGCAAAAGCCGCGTTTGCAGCCTGTGGCTAAGCCGATCGCACATGTGGATGGGTGCTCCCATCTGCCACGGCCTCCGACTGCGTCAGCTGGCGTTGAACAGCAGCGGCTGGCTGCACAGGATCTGCCAGGTCAGCCGAGAAGTCAAGGCGGCGTGGCAGTAGTTGCTCCATTGTAAGCGGATGTGTTGCCCTCGTACCATTGTGCGACTCAGCCGCTCACTCGCTTGCTCACTAATGATTGCCGGCTGTGTGACTGCTGCAACGATGCTTACCGCTGCAAAAAGCGGCCGGCAAAACATGCGATCATGCGCCAGCGTTGTAATGTATGCTTTCTCAGGTCATGTGCCACATGAAAGGGCTGCATTCTGTGATGCTGACATGCGCCTCGAGGCTGCTGTGTGTGAGGACTCAAGTGAAGGGGTGACGGGTCCCATCAGCGGTGCTTTCAGAGGTGCACTTTCTGAACGCAAGGTCCAGCTGCTTCGTGTGAGCCATGCGAGTTCACCTGCTGGGTTGGCATACCTGACACAACTTCACCACACTACTTGACTCAACGGCATTCCCTGCACGGTCATCACTCGGCTGGCCTGCACATTGCAGTGCCTGCAGCACTGCCGTGATGCACGTTGTGCCCGTCTTCCAGCTCGTGTTGCACGCTGACAACATTTATCCTCCATCGTAATCGGGGCTCGTGTCGATGTCTGGACGGTGTTACGCTCCGTCAGCTGCACAATCCTGTTTGAACAGTGGCCGCATTTCAAACGCAAAACCGCGCGTCGACCTCTGGAGGGCTGCTGCTGGCATAAATTCAATTCGGTTGTTGATTATAAGCGTATGAAACACTACTGAAGATCAAGGGCAGCAATGTTGCGGTCACTGATGGATCGAGAGAGTGGAAGGGGCTCAGCAAGAGGTTCGACAAGCGCTGCTGTCGTGTTATAAGAATGAGATGTGTTATGAAATGGTATCTGAACGCATCAGAGCTCTGAACGCTCTGCACTGGCCGCGCACTTTGCGCATTGCTCTGCGTCGTGCTGCTTGTGCTACGCTTGCAGCTGAGCAGCTCATCACACCGTCACCCGCATACCTTCGCTCAGGCTTCTGCGGTGCATCGCTGGGCCTGTATCAGGGCCTGTCCGTCCATGGCGCCGGCGCCGGCGTGATCGCAGTTGACCCCGCTTCGCAGCCATGCCCGCCTTTCGCGCTTGCCTTCAGCAAGGTGCGCCGTCCAACCGCACCAGCACCACGAACGAACAGCTCTATCCGCAGCAGCGCCTATGCTGCATATACAGCTATCGTGTGCGGCATGATGAGACTTGTCTCACTGCCTTAGGCGCCAAGCGCGTCGCTGCTGCAACACGCTGCACACGCCACCCACCCGGCGCTGTCATGGTGCACCACAGAGGCAACCCGCTCCTCGCCCCCCCTTTCACAGGTGCTGCATGGCAGCAAGCTGCTGGCAGTGGCAGATGAGGAGGGCTGGATCTGCGTTGTCGACACAGCGGCCGAGCGGCTGCCGTCCTCGCTTCACATGGATGCGTCGTGCGAGCCCAAGGCCAAGTGGTTGGCGCACCAGAACACCATTTACGACATCGCATGGGCCAAGGTGGGGGCCGGGGCGCCATGTGTAAGCGACTGCATCAGGGCTCCCATCAGGGAGACGCAGCATCGCATCGCGACAGGCGAGCGTGGTGCATGCATGCACGCACAGCAGCAAGCAATCATGCACGCATGCATGCGTTCATGCACGCATGCATGCGTGCATGCGTGCACACGTACACGCCAACGATCCCGGGCCCATCCATGATATGTAACGGCTGTCCGACCCACCTGGGCTTGCAGAACGACACCCTGCTGTACACAGCCGCGGGCGACCACTTGGTGGGGGTCTGGGACACCCACACCGCGGCGCTGCGCTGCCACTGCAAGGGCCACGCTGGCAGCGTCAAGGCCGTTGCGACGCACGCGGCCCAGCCCGACGTCCTCGCCTCTGGTGCGCGAGCGCGCGCGCGCACCACGCCGGGGGTGCGCCAGGGGCCTGCGGCGCTGTGGTTCAAATGCAGCCGCAGTCTTGCGTGCCGCATGGGCGCTGCTGTACTCATGTTGATCGGCACGACGGAGGGTCGCGCAACTGCAAATTCGCCCCTCTTCGCCGCGCAGGCGCGAGGGACGGCGCCGTCATGCTCTGGGACCTGCGCGCCCCCACCCGCTGGAGCGCCCGCCGCCAGCGCAACACGCTCGACCCTGCGGCGCGCGTCGACGTCGCCGCGGGCGGCGCGAGGGGCGGCGGCGGCGTGGCGGCGGCGCGCACGCAGCTGCGGCGCAGCGTGACCGCGCTGGCGTTCCTGCCCGGGGGCGCCTCGCTGGCGGCGGGCAGCGACATGGACGGCGTTGTGAGGATCTGGGACACGAGGATGCTGCCAGCTGGCCCTGCAGCGCAGCTGCAGCTGCCGGCCGCCGGCGTGGGCGGCGCCGCCGCCGCGACGCCGCCGACGCGGGCGGGGGCGCGCCGCGGCCTCGGCACGCCGGGC
>NW_014011683.1:7162-11893 GCF_000611645.1 Monoraphidium neglectum
CGCCGCGGCCTCGGCACGCCGGGCAGCGCGGCGAGGGGCAGCGCTGGCAAGGGGCGGGGCGGCGGGCAGGCGGCGCCTTGGATGAGCGTCACGTGCCCCCAGCGCGGCGCGCGGCCGCACGGCGTGACATCCCTGGCGCTGTCGCCCCTGGGTGCGGCGGGAAGGGCGGCGGCGGGAAGGCCGCTGTGGATCCAATGCAAGACCGGCTTTGCTGGCCTGGCAGGCCCGAGTACGGCAGAGTCTCTTTGAACAAAGCATATGATCATCAAGCTCAATCTTCTTACTAAACCTCCACACAACACCCACACGAAAGCACCCGCAACTTGCACTCCTGAGAAAATCACCCCCCCCACACACACACACACATGCATCCGTCCATCCGTCCGGCCCGCCCCCCAGGCGACACCCTCCTCGTCTCGACCAGCGACGGCGCCCACCACCTCTACCCCACGGCCTCCCTCGACCGCGCGGCGCCCTGGGCCACGTTGGCCGGCGGCCGCGCCGCAAGTTTCTGCGTCAAGGCCGCGTTCAGCCCGGACGGCCGGTCGGTGGTCAGCGGGTCGAGCGGCGGCGCGGTGCACATATGGAGCGTGAGTGGCCCCTTGGGAAACGCGGCCGGGGCTGCGCGCGGCGGCATGGCCCTGTATGGAGTCGGCGCCGCCGCCTGGGGGCGTCATTCCGGGGTCGTGCGTGACCTCGCAGCTGCTGGCCTTGCCATGTTGCAAACTTTGAATAGTCGTGGGAAAACGCATGGAAAAAGGATGAGTGGGTGTGGTGGGCTCTGCTGATCCCATCGGGCCGCTGGCTGCTCGAATTCCGCAGGCCGCCGATACGACGCTGCTGCCGGTACGGCTGTACGGCCACAACGGGGAGGTCACCTCGGTCGCGTGGTGCCCCAGCGACGGCTGCCAGCTGGCGACGGCGAGCGACGACGGAACAGTGCGCGTGTGGGCGCTGGGCGCGGGCCGCGGCGCGGCCGCAGAGGGGCACGCGGCGGCGGCCGGGGCTGTATCGCGAGAGGAGCGCCGCGCGGCCGATCGCGCGGCGGCGGCGGCGGCTCAGGTGGAGGGGCGGGCCGCCGAGGGGGCCCGCGGCGGCAGTGCGCGGGGCACGACGCGCGCGCGGCGCGCCGCAGCGAGGGAGTTTGTGCGCACGGCCGCCGGGCGCAGCGGCGGCCTCGCAGCGGATGGCGGAACCGTGGCGGCCACGGCAGCCGCGCCACCCGCAACGCCGGGCAGCGGTGCCGCGGGCGCGCGGCCGCTGCGCCAGGCGCTCATCACCGAGCGGCTGCCTACGCTGCAGCCGCCCGCTCGCCGGCAGGTGCCGGAGGCGGTGCCGCCCCATGCTGCGGCGGCGGCAGCGACAGCACCTACGACGGCCCCAGAGGCCGCGGCGGCCGGCGGCCCGGGCGCAGCTGCGGCCGGCTCGACGCCGCCCGCGCCGCGCGAGAGGCTGTCGCGCCTTGGCGGCCTCACGCCGCTCGCGTGGGCCTGGTCGGGCCAGCATCAAGACACCCACCACCACCACCAGCAGCAGCAGCGGCCTGAGCAGCAGCGCGGCGCCGAGCCCGGCGTCGGGCCCTCAGGCAGCCCTCCCGTCTGCCCGCAGCACCCCTTTGGCTGCCGCTGCCGCTCTGGGGGGGACGAGTTCCTCGTCTTCGAGGACCCCAGTGGCGGCGCCCTCGACGGCGGCGAGCTGCAAGGGGGCGCGGGGGCGCGGCCTGGGCGGGCGGGCGGCTCGGACTGCGGCGGCGCGCTGCAGAGGGCGCTGTCTTTTGACACCTCTCTGATGGAGCCGTCGGCGACTCAGCAGGAAGACCGGCCGCCGGAGCAGGCGGGCGGGCCGCGGGCGGACGGGGGCGGCGACCGCGAAGGGGAGCCGGAGGCGGGGTCGAGCGGCGGCGGGCAACAGGAGGGCCAGCAGCGCGGCCAGCGGCGGCGGCGGGGCGCGTGCGGGGAGGCAGGCGACGAGCGCTGCGCGCCGCAGCTGGCGCCGCCGCCGCGCCACGGGCGTAGCTGCCTCGGGCGCAGCACCACGTTTGGGTTTCCAGATATGGAGCGGTCTGGGAGCCCGAGCAGGGACAGCTGGCCGGCTGTCCAGAACAGTGGCAGCGGCGGCGGCGGCGGCGGCTGCGAGCATGTGCGGCCAGGGCATGCGTCACAGCAGCAGCAGCAGCAGGAGCAGCAGCAGCAGCAGCAGCAGCAGCTTGGCAAGTGGCATGGGAGCAGCGAGACGGGGCAGCTGCGGCAGCAGCAGCAGCACCCATGCGCCCATCTGCTAGAGCTCTCTGGCAGCTTCCGCTCCGGCGACGAGAATGCTCCACAGCCGCCAGCGCCCTCGCTGCCGCCCCGCTCGCCGATCCCACCAACACAGCAGCAGCAGCAGCAGCAGCAGCAGCAACAGCACGGTCTGTTGGCGGGCCTGCTGCCGCTCCCGCTGTTCTCGCATGGCGGCTCGACGGCGCCGCTCTCAGGCGGAGAGCGGCGGGGCGGCGGCAATGCAGAGGAGCAGCAGCAGCAGCAACAGCAGCAGGCAGGGCAGCAAGGCGAGCAGCACCGGCAGCGGCCGATGGGCGAGTCGTCCCGGCAGCCAGCGCGCAGCGCGCAGCAGTGCGGCGGTGAGCAGGGGCCGAGTGTCGAGATTGGCAGCGGCGACGAGCAGGGCCCTGAAGAAGAGGAGGAAAGGGGGTGCCTCCGCGCCCCCAAGCGGCAGCGCAAGCTGTCGGAACTTTGGCCGGCGCCGCTGGCGGTAGAAGACCAGTCAAGCCGCTTTGAGGCGTTGTGATGGCGCCATTGTAAATGTGGGTTTGCTGGGAAGACTCTTGCGCGCCTGACGACTGCATCAGAGACAGTTCGAGCACGATCATGTTGATGTGTTGTATGTGTGAACGCCAGCCAGCCAGGCGGTTGGGGCGGTCACGCCTTTGGGCCCCCTGCCTCTGCGGCCCCCTGCTGGGCAAGAGATGGGCCGACAGGGCAGCGCTGCGCCTGCGATCCACAGCGGCGGCGGCTGCAGCACTCAGCAGGCGCAGGGTTGTCGCGTTGAACCCACTAGGTTACCCGAGCTACAGCAGCACTTGGGACATTATGCAGGACCATTGCAAACGGTCGATCCAAACACAACAACCTTGGTGTCCAAGTCGAAAAGCCATTGTGAAAGTTGCGCAACAGGAAGCTATGCGAGGGCTTACAGAGATTGTGCAAGGTGGCGGCATGGAGGGACGGGTTGCAGCTACCATACGCAGTGGAGTGCAGCAAGGGGCGCCATCCCATGCAGGATCGACAGCGGCGCGTGACGCCGCGCGCCCGCGGCGAAGACAGCACGGGTTCGCCACAGCGCCGCTCCCACGCGTCCGCCGTCGCGCGGCGCGCGCCGCTCACACCCGCGGCGGCGGCACCAGCCCGAGCTGCAGCAGCGAGTCGGGGTCGCGCGGCAGCATCACAGGCGCAACGGGCACCGCGTCTGGCGCGAAGGCCTCGGCGCAGTTCGTGCAGCAGCTGTGGTTGAAGGGGTTGTGGAAGCGGCCCGCGGCGTCCTGAAGATACTTGTACCTGCGGCGGCGGTTGTTGGCGGTTATAAACAGTTGGTCGCGGTTGTGAGCACTAGATGGCACATCTTGGCGTGCGCAGCACCTTGCCCGTGGCCCGCGGCGGTGACCGGACAGTTGGTGCCAAACGAAACGCGCATGCTGCTGGCACACCCAGGATGCGTGCAGGCCAAGGCAGCAGGCCCGCGACAGGGTCGCGTCGCCCCTCTCCACCCCGCCCCCGTCTCACGCCCGCACCAAACCCGGCATCCACGCCCCCGCACCTGTGCCAGTTGGCGAGCTCGTTGGTCGTCACGTTGCGCGCCACCTGGCTGGCCTGCGCGACTGCCAGCACCGCCACTGAGATCGCCACGAACCCGTCAATGATGACAAAACCTATCACCCAGCCCAGCCGGTCGGACCAGTAGCCAGCGGCCACGTAGGCGCGTAGCGCGGCCACAGCGCAGCCGAGCGCCGAGATGAGCGCGTACAGCTCGAGCCACAGGAAGGCGAGGAACGTGTGCCTGTTGCGCTTCCCGATCGCGTTGCCGACCCAGGGGCAGAAGTGGTCGAACACCTCGATGCAGCGGTCTGTGACGGAGCAGTGCTTCGCGCGCAGCGGCCGCACGATGCGGCACGTGACGCAGATCTGCCCCCACTGGCCCGACCAGAGCGCGGGGCAGTCCAGCAGCGCATGGCCGCCGCTGACGCTGTCGCTGTCGGAGCGCAGCAGCGGGGAGCTCTCCAGCGCCGTCGCCACAATCGTGTGGCTCACGCCGCTCCCGCCGCTGCCGCCGCCGCCGCCGCCGCGATTTTCAACGCCGCCCGGCCGCTGGCCGGTCGCCATCGACCCGCAGCTGCCGTGTTGGTGCTCCAGCGGGACCCCGCCGCCGCCGCCGCCGCCGCCGTCCTTGCCCTTCCCGGACTTGCCGCTGCCGCCGGCGGCGGCAGCGGCCCCGGCGGCCGCGCGCTTGCCGCGGCTCGAGTCCCACCCGCCGCGCCGCAAAAAGCCGGGGTCGCAGGTCGTGACGCGGTGCAGCAGCGCCAGCCCGGCCGCCGCAGCGAGCAGGCACGTCCAGGAGAAGAAGAGCATGCCGCCTGAGCCCAGCACCGCCGCCACCTTGGCGGCGGCGGCCGACGCGACCGGGCTCGGCTCGGGCGCGGGGCGCGGCGGCGGCGCCGGGGAGCCGGGGAGAGCCGCGGCG
>NW_014011682.1:0-11192 GCF_000611645.1 Monoraphidium neglectum
CCCGGCCCCACGAGCCGCCTCGCCTCCAAACCTCCTTGCCCACTGCCCTTTCCACCCGTTGCCGCACCCACGAGTCTCCCGTCGCAGGTCGCCCCCTCTCCAATACCCCAACCCCTGCACCCAGCACCCCACATGGAAGCCGCGCCCAGTACCTCCGCCCCCCCGGAGTAACCCTCCGCAGTACCCCCCAGGGTCCCGAATCCCCCCCCCCTCAAGTCACTCACGTCCCAGTCCTTCTGTGCGATGCCCCAGCCACAGATGTCCAGCTGGATGACTAACGCCTTCATGTGCACGGTGCCGCGCTGCTGGCCGCGCGCGTACACATCTTTGAGGCCGGCTGCGTGCGGCGCGTGCAGTGTGTGTGTATGTTTGGGGTGTGTGTGTGTGTGATGCGTGTGTTTGTGGTGTGTGGATGTGTGTGCGGTGTGGATGTGGAGTGTGTGTGAGGGGGGGACGGCTCGAAGAGCGAGCGAGCGGTCACAGGGGTGGGAGGGTAAGGGGGGGGGAGTGTATACGGCAGGGGTGCTTGCACCGGGGCAGCCGGAATCTCCAAGACGCTTCATATGGCAGCGCAGCCAGCCACGCGGAGGGCGCGCCGCGCGGAGACGGCCCGGCGGCGGCGGCTGCGAGCTGCCCCGGCGAGGCGCCCCCCTGTTGCCGCACCCCCAACGACACGGCAAGGTTGAGGGGGCGGCTGTGGAACGGAGGCGCCCTCGTGTCTCGAGCCACCCCAGCAACCCAGCCCCCGCTGCCGCTCACCTTCGTGTGTCATCATGGCGCCGACGCAGATCGTCCCGGCCCGCTGCTGCTCCTTGGTGCACGCGGCCATTGCCTGCGACTTCACCATTATATGCGCCCCAGACCGCGGCAGCTGCAAGGTCCAAGGTTGCAAGGTCCAGGGAGCGGCGGGGGCAGGGGGAGTGAGGGCGGCGTGGGCGTGGTTCGCAGGAGAGGGGGGCGCTCTTGCTGTCGCCTGCTGCTGCGTCAACGACGCCTGGGTTTCTCCACGTACAGGGGCTGGCCGGACCGCGGCAGCCGCGCAGTCAGTGCGGGCCACATCGACCTCTTCTTGCGCCCGAGATCCGCCAAAGCCTGCGGTTCGCGTGTGCCACGGGGCGCACTCCCTCACCTTGGCCTCCTCCCCGTGGCTGAATCCCACGGGGAACAGCAGCCGCCGCAGCTCGCCAGTGCGGCTCTGGAGATTGAGGTGGTGCTCGTGCGCCTCCAGCCGCTTGCTGCTGCTGCCGCCTCCGCCGCTGCCGCCGTCGCCGCCGTCCGCGCTGCTGACCTGGCGCAGGCTGCGTCCGTGCACCGCCACCACCTGCAGCTTGCCTGACGGGCGAGCCGGGCGCGTGTGTGGATGCGGTCATCGCAGCTGCTGCGTCTGACACAGCCCACCCTTCAAACCTGCATCCTCAAAGGCCGCTTTTCGCGTGTGAACACTGAACAGCGACGCTACACAGGACACGCTCTCCAGTGATCGCCCCAGACGCTCACCAAAATGGGTATCTTGAGCTGCCGCTGCCGCACATAGTGCTAGCAGCAGTGCCGCACGCGCCGCCAGCCAGGTCATGACACCAGGGGCCGTGCGGCGGGTGGGTTGTGCGCAAGTGCGCAATGCGCAAATGCTGGCCGCAGGTTGAACGCCTGCGCAATAGTGGGCGAGTTTCAAAGCATGTGCATGCGCTGGTCTCATTTGAATAGACTGTTGCCGGTGAGGCTGACCGCTCCGCAAATCCACCCCGCGTCCTCCGGTGTCTCCCTGCTTCAACCACCTGCTGTGATCGTGATAGGCCACCAATATGCTATGAAGGGTCAAGCAAATCGTATGTCAATGGATATACACGATCACACGTATACAGCGAGGCAGTCAACGATGGTACCAGCTGCGATGGAGCCCAGAGCTCCAGTCTGTGAGCGACAATACAAGGAGCTGTAATTTGACGAAACAAGCGTGATCGCCACGGACTCGCCCAAGTCTGCTGCTGATCAAATCGTAGACCTCCGCACACTTGTTCAAGCCCCCACCTGCAGACCTGCTGCACAGCAGCTAGAGGTTTGGGCACAACCGATATGAGGCAAAATTTGTGCACAGGGGGAGCAGGTCACGTTCTAGACGGCCAGATAATCCAAGTTGCCGCGCAATGTGAACCACGCCTTTGCGTCTGAACCCACAACCGACCAGCAGCCACCCTCCCTGTGCCTGCACAACCGCGCCAGCTGCTGTCCAGCACGGTGCTGCCTCTGCCGCCCCTCATGTCACCAAGCATGCCAATGTCTCCAAAGGGGCTAGGTTTTATGGGCACAAGGCAGGTGCTGCCTTCAATCGCACGCCAGACATTGCTGCATTGTGTGCTCTAGAGATCTGGACGTGCAACGCTCATCGCAGTCGTCAAAACAGTCAAAATTCCTTAGCCTAAGGTTGATCATCCAGCAGGGCGCAACTTAACTCGTGCGGCCGAATGAACAGGGCATAGTTTTGTAGTCTGGCTTGACTGCTGTAGAAGCACTGAAGGGAGACATGTGCCCAGGCGCACGGCTTGCATCAAGAGAGAGGGATGCAGCCCCAAATGCACAGCGCTGTTGAAACGTTGGAACAAGCACAATGATTGGGAATATATCCATCATGGGATCACATGACCACGCTGTGACCGCCACAAGCGGCTTTGGGCACGTTGCTAGGGTCGCTGACACACTACCGTGGGTGTCGGACGTCGGCGGTTGTTCGGCACACCCCTGCACTGCACTGCAGTGCGCGCGACTGTTGGCGGCGGCAAGAATTGCCTTCACACACATTTTCGATGTCATCGATATAAGCGTGTAGCTTAAGCGGTATCGCTCGTTCGGCGTCGCCTTACGGACTTGTCGTCGCGGCAAACCTGTTGGCAAACTGTCGGATCGCTCAAATGATTGCGGGTTACGAGCCCCAAAATTCCTGAAGTTAATCGAAGGATGACAATTTGATGCCAAGCGGGCCGGTTGGATCCCTCCTTCAAGGCCTGCACCAACTTGGTTGGGACCAAGTTGGTCTGAAAAACTGGTGTGCACCCAAGCGTGGCGGCGCACCGGCGCAGGTACACAGGCGGATTTCTGCCACCACTGAACTCCCAAATGTCATGATAAGTATTGCCAGCTGAGACTTTGACGCGTCGGGCAGACGCATGGGGCATGATTCAATCACTGACTCCCTTGACGCGTGCATCTCTCTGTGACTGTGTGCTCCTGACACATGCTCCAGTTCACAGCCATGTCATTGATCCACACGTGCACTGCCTCGTACGTCCCATTTCTTCCTGCCACTGCAACGTAAAGGCCCTACCAGATGGCACACCAGGATCTTCCGCGAGCCCGCGCTCACATGTGCCACCGCAGACGGCGTCGTCGCCATGTTGTTCGGGCCCCACGCCGGGAGGGGTTTTGCAGCGCTGCTGGGTCAGGGGCCTTTTCAGGCCAGGGGCGGCGAGGCGGCGATGGGCGCGGGCAATCGACAGCCACGGCCTCCTGAGGCGCAGAAAGCGCTTCTGTCCGCAGCCAATGAGGTCCTCGCCCACGCCTGGCAAGTGCACGCAATTGAGCTGGGCGGCGGGCAGGCGCAGGTCACGGCGTGGCGACCGTGCATGAAGTGGGCTGCCGCGCTGCTGCTTTCGCGTGTGGTGACGGAGGAACAGGCGACTCATAACATTGACCTGGTGAGCACAGGAGCCGAAGCTGATGGCTGCCTTACGGCTGCCCTCAACCTTGTCAGGCTTGCCCCACTTGCATTGTATTCATCATGTGTGTGTCAGGGGGCGCGCAGGCACGCGCGCACACACACAAACACACACACACACACACACACACACACACACACACACACACACACACACACACACACACACACACACACGCACGCACGCACGCACGCACGCGCGCACGCACACCTGTACACGCACAAGAACGCACACATGCTGGTACATACACGCGCACTCTTGTCCAGCATTGGCCCCACATTACAATACCAGCACCTCAGGCACAGCACGGCCTCCGGGAAGCTTTTGATGGCCATGCCAAAGCATGGGGCCAGCAGTGGGCTGCCTTTGGCGATGCGCTGTCTACCGGCGACGAGAGTGTGTGCCCGCCAGACCTCATGTCGTTCCGGTCCCTCATCAATGGACATGACGAGCGAGTGGCGCTCCCTTGTCGGCTTCCTGGGCGGGGTCTTTGCTGGCAAGGGCGGTGCTGCTGTGACCAGCGACGCCGAGCAGCTGCGGCACGCGCGCGACATCGTGGAGGCTGCCATGCGCTGCCACAGTCAAAGGGACAACGCGGGCTAGCAGCCCGCGGGCTGGTTCCTGAACGGGACGTCAAGCCGCTGCTCTCGCTGCCGCCGCGCTGCGAGGCGGCGGTCATGCTCGAGGCGCAGCTGGACGCGGCCCGGGGGCGCCCGCGGAAGGCCCTCCGCACGCTGGGGCCACTGCAGGCGCGCCGGCGGCGGCGGGGACGGGGGGGAGGGAGCGGCGCGCTCTGGCAGCCGGCGGCGTGGGTGCCGCTGCTCTGCCATTTGGGGGTGCTCCATCACCAGTTTGGCACGCACCAGGTGGCGGCGCTGTACCTGTCAAAAGCGCTGTCGAAGCCGCAGTGCCGGCCGGCTGCACCGCCCCCTGTGCGGCTCTGCGCCGCCGCCGCCGCCGCTGCCGGGCCACGCCCGGGAACCATCGCGTCAGCGGCAGCAGCAACGGCAGCAGCAGCAGCAGCAGCAGCAGCAGCAGCAGCAGCAGTGGCAGCGGCGGCGGCAGTTTGCCTGGCTGTGGCCGGACCACAGTCATACCCTGCAGTACAACTTAGGACTGCAGCACCTGATGCTGGCAACTGGCAGGCGGCCCTCGAGTGCTCCGATGCAGCAGGCCAGCGGTACTATGTGCAGCCGCTGATGTGGCTGCGCATGGCGGAGGCGAGCATCAGGCTGCACTTGCAGGGTGCAGAGCGCGCGCGCGCCAGGCGGCTGGCTGCGCAAGACGAGGCTGGCGGGGACGAGGCCGCGGCCGAAGCAGAGACGCGGCCGGACAGGCAGCGGCGGGGCGAGGGCGGCGCCGCCGGCGGCGGCGGTGGCAGGGCTGCGGCGGCGGCGTGGGCGGCGGCGCCGGAGGGCGCCTACGGGCACCCGCTGTTGGGGGGCGTCGTTGGGTCAGGGCCGCGCCGCCGGCTGCTGCTGCCGTCGGGGCACGCCTTGAGCATGGAGGGTGCCCGTGCCGGCGGCGGCGGCGGTGGCGCGGCGGCATGGTCCGAGGGCCCTTTGGGCGCCGCGCTGCTGCAGCTGCAGACGGCGGCAGCTTTGCTGCAGGACCTGACAGCAGAAGCCGCCAAGGAGGTCGAGGAGGCCGCCTCTGCCGCCGCGGCCGCGGCCACGCTCGGCGGCGGCGGCCCGCTGCCCCCCAACGGCGCAGGCGGCGGGGGCTACGGCGACGGCTCGCCCGGCGCGGGCGGGCGCCGCTCGAGCGGCGATCATTTTGGCGCCAGTGGCAGTCCGGGCGCCGCCGCGGCGGCGGCCGCTGGCGGGCCGCGGGTGCTGTCCGATTGCGCGCCTGCAGAGCTAGAGGCGGCCGGGCAAGCCATCTACGCCAACCTTTCCTTTGTCCACTTGCTCAGGGACGACCCTGTCTCGACCCTGGCAGCTGCCCGGCAGCTGCTGGCGTGCAGCAGCCTCAGCGCGCAGCAGCACTGCCTCGGCTCCTGCTACGCGGCCGAGGCACACCGCGTGGTGGGGCGGCCGGAGGAAGCTGCGGAGTAGCTGCACGCGCGCCCGCAGCTCTTCCACGGCGCAAGTGGCGGTGGCGGCACGGGAGACGGCGCCGCTGACGGCGCCGTGATGTCAGCAGCGCCGTCGGCCGGCGGGGCGGCAGCTTCCACCAGCATCAAGTCTGACGACGACCGGCGGGCGCACGCGAGTGGTTCGCCCTCGGCAACGCGGCCGAGGTGGCGGCGCTTTTGGGCCCGCAGGCGCGCGCCGGGGCGCTGGCAAACCTTGCCGTGCCGCGATGTGCGCGGCCAGGGGGGCCTTGAAGAGGCGCAGGCGCTCGCTCGGCAGGCGCTCGCTGCAGAGTTTGCCGCGGCCGCCGCTCCGGCCGATGGCGCGGTGACGAGCGGAGGGGGCTGCGCCGCCGTCGTGCGGCCCACGCCGCCGCCGTCGCCGGCGGCGGCCGCAGCGCAGCTTCTGCTGGTCTACTGCGAGCTCAGGCGCGGCGATGTTGCGGCTGCGCTCGCGCTGCTGCGACAGGGCAGCGGGGTGGGGGACGGCCGCCAGGCAGGGGCTTGAGGGCGTGGGATTGACCCTGGTGTGCTCACCCCAGGAATCATCTGCGGGGCTCGCTTGCACAGCACGATCCCGGACGACCTTTCGTAATCCCTCCCTGCTCTGCGCTCAACGCGCATTGCTCATGTGCATGCGTGGGGAGTTTGGTGCTGTGATTGACTTTGGTTTGAATTCTCACAACAACGGTCCAATGTAAGCCGACTGATGATGGCTGGTGATTCTGCGGGCTGCTTGGCCTCCTGCACAGATTGTGCACAGCATACACACATACATGTGGCGTTTGACACTGCTTCACTCACTGATAGGAGTCCATTACACAGTGTATATTACACGTATGAGAGTAAGTGCACAAGCCTGTGCAGTTGCCACAGCATGATAGCGGGCGTGATGCGTCCAGTTCTCGAGCACATACTCCCACACGAGGGCAGCACAGCGGACAGAGGAGACAGTCATGCAAGCACTGGCAGGCACAGGCATCATGCCAGGCGCGCGCAGATGCACGAGTAGGCCGGGCTGGGGTGCACCTGTCCGTGCTTTGTGGCTGGGTATTGCATTTCTGTTGCGGAAGCCCAACCCAAATAAGTGTTGTACTCGCATTGGGTAGACGACGCGAGCGAGCTTGTTGCGTTGCAAGTGCACAACCCAAGTTGTCCGACATACATACACCAGGGTGCAGACCCTCAAAACCGTCACTGCACCCCTTTGAGCGCGCCAGGCAGGCGGGGCCTGCACACGATGCGCGTCGGCCGCAAGCCGTGCGCACACCAGTGAGGCGCAGCGAAGGTCTTGTCAGGGCCGCGGCCCTGATGCCAGAGTCAGATTAGTCGTAGGCGGCGGAGACAAAGCTGGCCTTGCCGACGATGGGCAGGCCCTTGAGCGCGTCCTGGTTGGCCTGCTTCCATGCCTGGTTGGTGGGAGGTGGGTTTGTCGAGTGGTTTGTTGCAAGGCAAAGCGCGGCTGAGGACGCTGCTCTATCTTGCGATGAGCTATGCCGGCGGCGTTGATGAGGGGAGGCCAGGAACTGCCAAACAACCCACGTGGGCACCCCGACAGACCCCAGGCTCCCCACATGTCTAGACCCCAGACGCCATGTTTCCATTCCGCGCAGCACCGCGCGGCCGCGCTCACCGTGTAGGTGCTGAAGGCCTCGGCAGAGGGGAACCTCAAGATGGCGATGATGTCGTAGCTCACGTAGGTGCCAGCCTTCTTGCCCTCCCACTTCTTGCTGTTGGCGGGAGCAGGCAGCACGCTCGTGTCCCTGATGACAACCCTAAGTGAGACACAGAGGAGAGGGGAGGGGGAGGGAGAGGGGGAGAGAGAGTGCTTGGACCACCAATTCAGGTGTTGGACACAGGGATCGTCATGCCGAGCAGGGTGTCAAGGGAAAATTTGCAAGGCCCAAGACAGCCTGTTGGTCTTGCTGTGTTGGTGCCGTGTTGGTGCCGCTAACGCCTGCTTCAAGGACCAGCGACCCACACGCACCCAAATGCTCAAGCCTGGGATACAACGGTCAACCAGGTAGTTTGAATGTTCACCGTTCCCTCGGATCCCGGACCAACCCACCGGAAAGAGATGGTGTTGGGGTTCGCATCACCGAATTTGGCCAACGACTCTAGCAGGGTCAATCTGACCTGCGAGACCTGGTGAATGTGCAGGGACGGGACAGGACGCAGCTTGACGAGGAAAAAATGAGAACTTAGATAAGTATGAGTAACTTATGCATCTATTGATGAGGGGGTCCAGACAAGTGCGCAGAGAGCAGTATGCGCGGTGCAATCGGACACAGTGCGCTCTGAATGAGCCCCACGCACTGGTCAGCTAGTGCACAACAAACCAGGTGGCACTGAGGCGCCGCACCCCTGACCGGGGCAGCTTCACTCACCTGGTTCGGATCCTGGGGGCTCTGCAAGGCCAGCAGGACAATCTTCTGGATGCCGGCCGCATCTGCGGGAAGGGGTGACGAATACAGCAACGTGTCAAGCCAGGGAGGGTGGGCTGCTCCGATGAAAGATGCGTGTGCAGAAGCCGTGTGGTGAAGGCGGGACGGGCATGATGTGTGGCTGCAGAGCATCGCAGGGGCAATGTGGCAGGGGGAGACAAGCGGGTGACTAAGGAGCCGGTCCGCGGGCTGGCTGGCTGACGTGCAAGATGAGCTGGTTAAAAAGCAAGGGACACAGCCTTGTGGGACATTGGAACGCAGCATGGGGGTGTGATAGGCATCACGCCATTGATTATGGGTGGATGCCCTCGTGGGCTGGTGGTGACCAGTGCGGCGGTGGCCATGCGGCGGGGCGCATTGCGGGTGTGGGGGGTGGCTTTGTCTAATGATATGGGGGTGGGTGCCTGCTGTGCGCAAGGGTGGGGGCACGGGGCCCTGGCACCCTCACCAGCGGCACCGGCCAGGAGGAGGACGGCGGCCAAAAGGGCCGCGGCGGCGGTGGCGGCACGCATCTTGAGGGCTGGCTGGATGGGTTTCAGATGGGTGACCGCCTCTGACGCAAAGGGATTGGATTCAGTGTGTGCGGAAGCACGGTTTTTGCCAGTTGAGACTTTGACGAGTCCGGCAGACCCACGGGACAGATTACCGCGCTTCCGATGCACCGGTAGAGTCCATCCGCAGGCGACAGTGACCAGCGTTCCCTGAGTTTGTTCACATCATCTCGCGCTTTTTGGCACGGCTACTCGGGCTTCGGGCAGGACGGCTAGGCACTGAGTCAGGTCATTGGCAGGCTGTCGGCAGGCTGTCAGCAGGCACGCAGGCTGCAGGAGTGTGCCACCGTCTCCAAGTAGAATTGTCAATTGTGCCACTGTCACCAAGCAATGTGCACAAACTCTCAGCTCCAGCAGCGCGCCAGGGCCCACTGGGATCTCTGCGACTGGCCAGCAAGGGTGCTGGTGCACGACTGCGAGACTCCTGGGCGAGGGGAGGCCAAGACGTATCGCCGCCGCAAACAGCACGCCCTCCTCGTACCGCCCGGCAGGCGCCGGCAAAGCATGCGACCCAGACAGAATCGCCGGTGCGGGCCACGCCGGCGACGAGGGCGGCGCGGGCGGCGCGGGGGGCCGCGGCCAGCACATCCAGCGCAGCCGCAGGTGCGGCGTGTGGGGGTTGCCCGGCGCACGCCCCAACCTCCAGACGTCCGCGCAGCACATGCAGATTGTTGCGCCACCCCCCAGACCCAGATGAAGCCGCCACCCCCTCTGGCTGCAGCCACAACTCCACCGCCTTTGTTGGGCACGAGGCGGCCCTTTGTGCAGCTGTCGAGCTGTGGGCCCCCCGCAGCACCACGGCCAGATAGCCGCGACGCCAGTCGTCATCAGTCAGCAGCTGCTCTTGTCGGGGAGGCACCGGCAGCGCCTGCGCATGAGAGGGGCCCGGCTGTCGCACGTGCCAGCAACTTCGAGGATACAGTAGTGCGCAGGACGGGCAAGTCCATGCGCCCCGCCCAGCTGCATAACAAAAAAGCAAATCCTGGGCTGGAGGGCAGCCCAGCAAACCTGGACATGCTGTGTCGCCGTCGCCTTCGGCACCCGCCACTATAGTAGCGCTGCTTGCCTGGGCGGCATACGAACCGCCGCCTGCGCTGCGGGCTGCCTGCAAGCGCGGGCAGGTGCGCGCAAAGCCACACGCCACCCCTGCGCCGCGTGCCCGACGACTGTCCCGAACCTGTTCATGCGGGCGTGCGTCATGGCCGTGCCCGGGCCGATTCGCGAAGGCAGCAGGGTATTTGTGACAGGAAGTTGAGGGTGGCACGCAGCGGGCCGCGGGGCGGCGTGAGCAGCACGTCCAGTTGAGAGCATGGTATGCAACAGCCCCGACGCCGAGCACAGGCAGCTGCGCCTCAGTCACGACCTGCGACTGCAGCAGACCTGCGCCATCCTGCCACCACTGTGCGCGCTGAAAACGCCAGCGCCCCCCCCGCAGCAACATTGCAGGGCACTGTAGGAGACGCCGCATGGCAGCGGCTCTGGCTGGCGCGCTGGCTCTCCGCTGAACCGAACGTATGGTACACCAACTGTTTATCTTGTTATTTCCAGCAGCAAGGTGGCAGATTCATGGCTGCGCACAAACGTCATCCTGTCTCCACCGCCCCGCCTGTGCATGCCGGCACACGCGCAACAAATGTCGCGTGCCTGGCCCCAGACTAATCCAGCTGCACGACGCGGCCACTGCCTTTGCCTCAAGTTTTGGAGCTGGAAGTGCGTCAATATACAACAATTGTAGCAAAGAAATTGGGCACAAGCGGCGTGCAGCATGTGTACGCAGCACTGCCGAAGATGCTCGACCAACTTGACCAAATCTGCGCCCAGGCGCGGTTCAATCTGCCCTGCCTGATTACATGGCTATGGAGGCTGCATGTCTGCTTAGCGATTGCATGGCGCGCCAGATGTGGCCGCCGAATGACGATAAAGAAGGTGGGCGGTTGCGGCAACATGGCGCGCAAACCCCTGGCAGCGCACGCAAGCCCTGATGACTGGTGGCAGGCCGCCGCCGCCGCTGCTGCTGCTGCTGTGCGCGCATGGTGCCTTCCGGCAATACAAGGGAGTACCTAGCTAGCTGAAAGACAGGGGGGATAAACAGAGGTACAGATCCACGAACCGAAAGAACTCGGGTAAACGGTGCCTGTGAAAAAAGGACCGCTGCACAGCCCAGATCAGCCATAATCTGCCTCAGGCGCGTGCCGGCGCGGCAAGGCGCTGCACCGCCCCGCCCATCTGCCACTCCCTTCAGGACTGGGCACGGGCGGCTGCATCTCCCTCCCGCAGGCGCCGGTCCGTGCGGCGCATTGCGACCCCAGACGCGGCACTCAGGGGTTGGCCGCGCCCCACCACGCCCCACCCGCAAGCTCGCCGCCGCCCACCCCCCCGCCCGCCTCGTGCCGCGCCCGCTTCGCACTCGGCG
>NW_014011681.1:0-5926 GCF_000611645.1 Monoraphidium neglectum
GGGTGGGGAGGGGTGGGGGTTGGGCTTGCTTGCTTGGCGTGTGGCCGCGCTGTGAGTTTGTGCGCGCATGCACACGCACACTCTCACACACGCACACAATCACACATACACACACACACACACACACACACACACACAAACACACACACACACACACACACAAATAGACACACCCATATACGCACACATACACACACATGCAATTGCAGGTCAACCGCTTTGCTGGGGCGCTGAAGCACCTGATGCTGGTGGCCCCCCACAGGCTCGTGCCCTTCATGGTGCGCCACAACCCCCACTCCCACCCCGCGGCACTAGCCCGCCGCCCCCTTGCACGGGCGCCGCCACCTCACGCTGCGTGCCGCCTGCCCGCTCAACTCCTGCGGGCAATCCCGCGTCCTCCAGACCGCCGCGGAGCGGCCGGCCGCTCGCGCTGCCACCTTGGAAGCGCGTGACCGCTGCTGCGTGCGCGTTGCCTTGCTGCTTTATCCGGAAGCTTTCATGCACGGGCCTGGCCCGAGAGCCCAAGCCGCAGAGCCCCTGCACGCACCCGACCGCCGTGCCTGTGGCTTCTCATCGCACCACCCAGGGCACAAATCTGGAGACCGGGCAGCGGGTGACGGCTGTCCCCGACAGCTTCTGGCGGGGTGTCGTGGCGCAGCTGGGGCTGACTCAGCAGCAGCGGGAGGACATCATCGCGTTTCACGAGGTGCACACGCGCCACATGGGCAGGTGGGCAAGGGTCATGTGTCGTGTGCGCGCGTGCATGAGTGAATGCGTGTTACAGATTTCAACGCATGCTGTGGGAGCGCGTACGCCTATCCGTCTGGCTTGAGTGTGCGAACGCATGGGCTCTGCTCGCGTCAGGCGCCCCAAGCATGCACCTGGACAGGCGACGACCCCGCTGCATCCTGCCGTCATTTGCGGCCCTTTCCCTGCACCATAACACACACACACACACACACACACACGCACACACACACACACACACACTTGCACACATACTCGCGTGTGCGCACACACAACACAGTTACACTCACGCCTGCTCCCTCCAACACCCCCTCTTCTTGTACCGCCTGCAGCGTTATGCTCGAGCGGGCGCAGCTGCAGGCGACTCTTGAGAGCGCGCACCAGGCCATCGCCGCCAGCCCACAAAACGGGTGGGCGCGCGCTCGATAAGGGCACGCCCCCTTGCCCGGGCCGCGTGCATGGGCTGGGCGCAGCAGCAACTCAGCCAAGGCGGGCGCACCCCTTGGCGCCGCCTGCGGTGCGCCAAAGCTGCTGCGCCCTCGCCCGCTGCGACCCTCGCCATTCCCGCTCCGGGCTGCCCCGCATCTAACCATGCCGCAGGCCGGGTGCTGGCGCCGGCTCTATGGCGACCGGCGCCACGACCGCCGCGATGGAAGCTACCGAGCAGCTGGCTGCCAACATGCAGAAGGAGGCGGCGGTCAGGTGGGTGGGACGCGGACGGCCGGAGCTCCTTGTCAAGGGGCCCAGCTGGTGGCCGTCGCATGGGTCCTTAAGAACTGCAGTCCTCATGGGCCCCTCAAGCACCGCAGCACCCGCTCCCTCGCGCCTGCCTGAAGTGAAACGGCTTTCTCCCTCTCACCCTGGCGCCTCCCTTTCTTGCCCCCCAACCCCCACCCACCGTGGCCTCTCGAAGGAGCCTTCTCTTCCATTACACGTTTCAGGCGGTGTTTGACGCCGTCCAGATCGCAAAAATGAACGTACACTCCTACCCACTCATTGGCGACGTGAGGCCCGCGTGCCGCTGGGGTTAGCAAGCGGGGCTGCAGCGCCGCCCGTTCAAAAGTTTGAAACGACAGCTGGGCATCCAGTCGGGGCGGTGCACGCGGCCGCCCCGCCCCCGCCTCCGCCTCCGGCTGCGCCCTCGCACCGCACCCCCGCCAAGCCCGCCGCGAGTCGGGTCGGCACCGTGTGCATAGTTGCGCGCCTTGGCCACACCGCAACCACAGCTCCTCTACCTTCCGCCGTCTGTCCGCGCGCAGGCCGTTGCCATAACGCATGTGATCTGGGACGACGCGGGCCTCAAGCCGCCCGGCACGCAGCCGCAAAAGCCGATGCCGGCGCCAGCGCCATAGCGAAGCAGGCGCCGCCGGGGGTGGAGCCCGAGCCGCCGCGGAGCCGGTCACGTCGTTTCGACTGTGCGCCCTGAAATGAGTTTCAATCCCGCTGGCAAGTGCGGCGGGGCCCGGCTTTGCTGTACGTAGGGCCCCGCCGATTGGCAAACCGCACACGATCGACTCCTACGTCTGCAACACACCGCCCCAAACTTTACCTCGATGCGATGGTATCTCACCCCTGCAATGCGCCCCAAATGGGCCTAGATGCATGCTGGGGCCGCTGCACACCACCGTTCGCGCTGGTGATGGATCGTCCCTCTCTCGGCTGGTCTTCGCTTTGCCCCTTCAAAGGAACAGACCAACCGCCGGGTGTTCTGCCCCTGCAGGCAGAAATTTATCTTTTTTGGGCTGCGGCTGCACTGGATGCCACGCCCCTCACGACTGTTCGTCCGCCCCCTTGTTGCCGCCACAAGCGCCGTGCCCGCTTTGTACCAAGCACTGTACCTGTGCCTGAAAGTGCATGCTTTCTCACTTTTACCTGCCTGCAAGCAAATGGAAAGCCGCACCCCACGCCCCGTTATGGCCCGGGGCCCCGCCGCAGCTCTGCACGCCACCAAGCTCGTGCCGGTTGCGAAAACCCGACCGCCTTTCAAGCCCCCCTTCCCACGCCGCGGCCGAACGTGCTACATGCCGGTGGCTTCGTCCGGCGCGGCACATAATGCCAAGGATGGCTCTACCTGCACACCCTGCAGGATTCGAAACATCGACTCTTCCTCTTCCTCGTGCCAATGGGCAGCTGCCACCTTGCGCGCCACGGTGACGCTTCCATGGTTGGCCCCATCTCACGCTGCAATCTTGTTGTCCAGCAAAGGGCATGCGCGAGGTGCCCTCACCGCGGCCCAAGTTTGGCCGGTCGGCTGCGTTTGGGCGCAGGCGTGCCCTCAGGCATTGCGCTCCCACTCTGTAAACCCTTGGATTGGCGGCGCCTCGACGCCCCGCCGCATCCTGCGCGCGAGCGCAACACGACATGATGCATGTTTCATCCAATACTGCGCTGATGGCCTTTCTTCCTGTAATTCGTGCTGCTGATCCTAATTGAGTCCTGTGTTCTGAGAAACGTGAGATGGTCGTAGGCAGGGACGGCGCCGCGGGATGGCAGGCTCGGCGGCAGTTGACGGTCTGATCCTGCATCAAAGCATACTGTCAAACTTGCGCGCCCCATTGTAAGCCCAATCGACCTGGCCTGGATGGCTTTGCGCAATGGCATGCTTCATATACTACCATGATGCATAGTGGCCTGACCTTGTGGGCCTGCCTCGTTTGCACACTCACACTGACACCTGAACCCGCCAGTGCACACGCGGTGTCCACCAGGTTGCTTTCCCCCCGGATGACATATCCACGTTGCCTTCTGCAATTTGACATACTATGCTTCAGGAGAAGCAGCAACGCTTCAGGGTTGCTTGAGGAATGGCAATTTGGTCTATCTCCTTTGGGCAACGTGTGTCGTCACCCGGTTACACAGTGCATAACAGCATGGGATGGCGCCGTTACCGTAGTGGGGTTGACGGTCATGCACGAGAGGGAAAGTACCACGAAATATATTGAGTGACCCCCGCCGAACGAACACGTGCTGGTGCTGAAACATCCCAAGAGTTGCCTAGGCCAACAACCCAGCTCTTGAGCTCTTTTGTGTCTTGGCGACTCTCAAGCTCCAGGCCAGCCTTCACCAACAAGCCTATTCATAATTACTGTGTATACACATTTGTCATACGACGGCCATCCAGGCACTCCCAACAGACGCAAAAATGAGGGCCAGCGCCGCGCTAGTGCTGTGTGCACTGAGTGAGTCCAATTGCACCGCAAGTAGTATATAATTATTGCGCGCCTCCGATGGACCCATATAACCCGGTCACCGGGTGCACTTGGTGCTGGGGGCCGACGACCGCTCCAAATCTGCTAGTCTTGTCGACGGTCCCAACGCATCTGAACATTGAATTGAGGAAAGCTAACACCGATGTTTTAGGCCAACTACAAGGCCGTGCTGGTTGCGCTGGCGTGCTATCACCCCTGCGGTGCTGCTGCAGCAGCAGTGCGCAGTCCAACTCTCGCTCGACCCCACACCCCGTCCGCCACCTGCCACGACTGCTGTCACTTCACAGCTGTGGTCGTGCGTGCACAAGCGCTGGCAGATCCCACAACAGGCCTGCCGCCAGGCGTCGTGCCCATCCCAAGCGACACACCACCGGCAGCCCCAGCCGCGGCAGCTGCCCGGGCCGCGCCTGCAGCGTACCCAGCCGCCGCCCCTGGCACCTACCCGGCTGCTGGGTACCCCGCTGCTCCTGGCTACCCTGCTGGGGGCGGCGTCGCCCCTGGCTACCCGATGATGGCCGCCCCTGGCTACCCCGCTGCGCCCGCTCCCGCCGCTGCCATGCTGCCGGCTGCCCCTGGCGCCCCAAGGCCTGGTGAGCTTTTCTCCCTCCAGATGGTGGATAGGGAATCCTGCAATGGCTGGATCTATCCCAAACATCCAATGCTGTGATTACAGGCCAGCGCACCCGCCACTGATCGACCTCGCCCAACCCACGGCCTCCACTCCGCCCTGCTGCCCTGCCCCTAGCAGGCCCTGCTGCCCCCGCTGCTGCCGCCCCAGGCGCGTACCCCGCGGCTCCCGCCTCGGTGTTTGCAGCCCCGCCTGGTGAGTGGCATGGGCGAGCCCCGTGCTGCGGCCAATTCTGCATCACCCGGGGGTGAAAAGCAGTGGTGAAGGGCGTGGTGCGTGGGCAAGTCACCGCGCCCGTTTGAAACGCATATTCACCAGGACAAACGCAGCCGCACCAGCAAAACCCTCACCCTAGCTTGCGCTCATGCCCGTTTGCCTAAGCAGGTGTCGCTGCCCCTGGTCTCGCTCTTCCGGGAGGTGAGGGACGCAAAACTTTGCAGGCTGCAGTGGGAGATAACCAATGGTCGATGAGGGCAGTCGCTCGGCACGGCCGCGCCGGCGCCAGCGCCGCACCCAGGCCGCCGCCGAGCAACCGGTCAGCGCGTTACCCAGAGCCCCGACCCCTCTGGCCCCCCTCGCTCTCTTCCCACTACAGCCGTCCCTGCTGGTGCCTTCACCACAGGCGTCGCCCCTGCCGCCCCGGGGCTGGCGGGGCCAGCTATGCCTGGGATGGCCGCACCCCCGGGTATGCCGGCTGTGAAAACACACCCCTTGCGTGCCGCCGCGGTGATAAAGTTGCTGCGCCATGCCGCCTTGTGCAGCAAAGCAGCAGGCTCGCTTGAGGGAACGGGGGAGGATCGCATTAATTGCAGTCAATCGCATGAAATTGGGGCTCATGGCATGTGCTCATCAGGGCGATTGTGCTCATACAAAGTCCTGCGTGGATCTCAACCCAACAGGGATGGTGCCCATCGGCCCCCCTGCGGCCATGCCGTTTGACGGGACCATCACCGGCGGCCAGGTGCGGGAGCGCTCTGCAGCAGCCTGCGCCAGACGCGCAGCTGAAGTGGGGCGGCGAGGAAATCAAAAGTGACAGCATGACACTTGGAAGTGATGGCGAGCAAGTTGAGCGTGAAGCGCGCCGCGGCAGTCTCGGAGCTTGTACCATTGGTTTAGTGAGCCGGCATGATCTCAACGGCAGCTGCTGACCTGCTGCCTTGCACCCTCATGCGTGCGCATCTCCCCGCCTCCGCCTAGGGCCCCCCGCTGCAGCAGCCTCCCAGCATGTCGTCGGGCCCCGACGCCGCCTCCATGAACGACGGCGGCCTCAGCAGCGGCGGCGCCGGCACCGGCCTCGGCGGCCTCGCGGGGGGCCCCTCCGGTCTCAGCGGTGGCGGCGGGG
>NW_014011681.1:6726-11984 GCF_000611645.1 Monoraphidium neglectum
CCGCCACAGACAGTGGGGTGGACCCGCTCGGAATTGCATCCCTGGGCAGCAGCGGTGCAGCGCCGCTCGGCGCCAACCTGGGCGCGGGCGCGGGCGCGGGCGCGGGCGGCGCGCCGGCTGGCGGGCTCCTGGCCCGCAGGCGCCAAGAGGCACAGAGCAGCAGCGCGGCGGGGGCCGGCGCGGCCGCGCTGCGCAGCGCGGCGCTGCTGGGAGCGGCCGCCGCTGCGGCGCTGCTTCTGTGAGCGTGGCGCCCCGCGTAGGGCACGGAAGGGCTGCACACACCTCGCCAGCCTAAACACTACAGCGCGGCCAAGCGGCGACCTGCGCCGTTGCGACCAGCGCGCAGCAGGCATTTGATACTGCAGGGTCGGTGCTTTGCGCATACCTCGTGCCGCTGCAGCTAGTGTGCGAGCGCAGAGCGCAGGGGCGTCGCTGTATGGCCCGTGCAGCCAGCAGGCTGCAAAACACTGAGAGAATGCTGGATGCACATGCCATTACTCGTGCTGTCTTCTGTCTTTACCGCTCGCAGCTTGGCAGGCCCTACGAGCCCAGGGCCCCCTGCGCATACATATGGCTTGTTCCAGGACCCATGGTCATTTTTTGAATTATGTGTGGATTTTGCAGAGCAGGATGTAGCTTGCTGGTCGCACACCCACCGACAGACCCCGCCGGCACACCCACTCACCCCGCCGGCCATGCCAGTATATGCATGCCGCCTTAAGCTGCAGACAGCAACTCCTGAGCAGCAGCCGCCCTTATGACCCGTGCATCGCATATCATTCGTCGAATGCAGCTGGCAGCAGAAGACTGCTACGATGCAGCAGGTTGCGGCTGTGACGTTGAGCACCGTGCCTGGACTTTGCAGGCTGCCGTCATGCCGCTTGGTGCGCCTCATCGTCAATAGTCAGGCCCCCGTGGTGCCTCTTCGTCTCCCGGGCCGCGATGCTGGCTGGCAACCCCTGCCTGGTGCCATGACCACGTGACCTTGTGTTACCAGCTCGCACTCCTACGAATCTCCATTATCTAAGGAACAGATTGAGTACCAGTGACTCAATGGCGATTGCAGACGCAAGAGGGAGACCCGCAGAGCTAACATTGGGCACGAGCATCAGGACTGGCACGTTCGTGCCGCGGCGGGCCAGCCGCCCGGCGGTGCTGCGTAATTGGGAGCCCTTCGCTGGGCCACAGCACACAAGAAGTGCACTTCGGCCCACAGCCACAGCGGCGACGGTCCGCAGCTGCTACGTCAAAGAGCGCTAGACATCGTCCGCGCGCCACTAGGCCACAGGCACCAGCTCAAACTCGACTAGGGAAAGGTTGTTGTCCTTCTGCGGGGACGGGGAAAACAGTTTAATCGGTGGAGTGACAGGTAGTGGCAGAGGATGACAGCCGTGTGCAAGCCAGGTGCGAAGCCGCTCAAGGCGCGGGGCTCCCAAAGGATTGCAGGGCAAGGGAGGGCAGGCGTGTTTGGCATGTTGGGCGCGGGCACCGAAGGTCAAAGAAACGGGGCGGCAAGCCGTGCATTGCCCAGCCGACTTCAATCGACATATGCACCTCGGCAGCCCTAAATCACCACAAAGGCCGCTTGCAGGACCATGACCCAACGCGGTCCGCATGTTGGAAGAGCTGCCTGACGACCCCCCTGCGAAACACTGCACCTCATCCTCCGCTCCAGACACGCCCACGGCATGGTCCCCCCCCCACCTCCCCCCTGCGCACCTTGGGCTCGAAGCCCGACGCCTCTCCCTCCTCCACTTTGCCCAGAGCGTCCACCGCTAGCCGCATGGTGCCGCGGTACATGTCCACGCGCGCATTGCGGAGCGTCAGGTACTTGCCCGGCTTGACCAGCTCGGCTGGATGAGCGTGTTCATTTTGGGGGGTGAGGCGTTAAGGTTGAATGAGGGGGACGTCGCATAGCAGGGGAGCTGTGACATCTGATGGCAACCAGAGAGCCGCCGCGTGTCTGCTCAACCACCCTGACGCGGTTTGAGAGGTGCAGGGTGGGTCTGCGCTCCCCTTGACTGTGTGCCGCTGTGTTTTGGCTGAGGTGCATGGGCATACGCACGCTGCTCTGGCCGGCAATGCTGCCACACGACTGCAGCTGCCACAATAGATCGGCAGGAAATGTTGTGAGGCCCTCTGAATGCACTCATCGCAATCCATGGGGCCTGGCATACCCTGCTCGTTCTTGGCGCTCAGCACCAGCGTCGCCGTCTCGTCGCCGACGATGGCTTCAACCACCGTGAGCTTGGGCCGCTCCACTACCACCTTGGATTCGGTTACCTGCAGCCCGACCGGTCGCTTCTTGAGCCTTCTCGATCATGAGGGCGTTGGTTTGAGGCCGGCCAAGTCAGGTCATCGATCTGCTCGCACGCCGCTGGCCCACCTTGACATGAAGGTTGATGCCAGCGGAACCTGGACGCAAGTCCTGCACTTTGACAAAGGCTGGAGCGGCCTCGTCCGCCATTGCACTCTGGCTGCACCTGCTCTAGCTACACAAGCAAGGATCGGAGTTTGGATGCGTATTTATCAACAACGAGACAGCAGCACAAAAAGCAAAACACACAGGAAGCGGATGCGGGGTGGTTGCAGTCGGGTGAGGGTGAAAAAAAGCGGGTGAGTGCGTGAGTGTTCAAGGGGTGCTGAATGTGTGGCAAGCAAACTCATGGTGCAGAAAGTATTTTGAACTGCACAGACCTCAGCGCCGTCTCTCATCAGGGTCGTCCCGGTGTTGTGATCTACCGACTCCCATCGCCATCCGGTTCAGTGCGCAGCACCAGCACCCAGCGCAATGGCCCTGAAAGCGCGGGCATCAGGGGCATGCTTCGCTCGCAACAAGGGTGCCGCTGTCCCGGCGCGCGTTGCGGTCGCAGCTTCGCAAGTGCTGCGCCCAGCATGCCGCCGTGACCCACTTCCGGGGCGCTCACCGGCGCCCTTCAGCCCTTGCAAGCTGCCAGGTGCGCATCTAAGCAGCACGTGCAGGGCCCACGTTCAAGCCGATCTTCGCTGCGCTATGCATGCGACGCGTCGTCCCCAGTTCCCCGCATGCCACGCCACGTCAGCACAGAGGGCCAGGACGCACACCCAGAGCGCCCGACCGCCACCGCGCCGCCCCTCCCCGCGACCCCAAGGCCGGCCCCTGGGCCCCGCCCGCGGCCCTGCGCCGCGACCGGCCTCGTCCGGCGCCTCCGCTTCATCTTCGTCGTCCGATGGCGCCAACATGGGCGCCGTGCTCACTGCCGTCGGCATCGCGTGCTGCGGCGCGTTTGCGTTCGGGTACCACCTTGGCGTCGTCAACGGGCCGCTGGAGGTGCGAGTGCATGCGCGCGCGCGTGCGTGCGTGTGTGTTGAGCAGCAGTGGGATATCAACAGCAGTGGGATATCAACAGCAGAGGCCCTACATTTGCCGGCGCGGCATGGCCCGTGCAGCACACTGCCGCAGTCTTCACTCGCGACCCCCATCCCGCCCCACCCAGGCCATCGCCAAGGAGCTGGGCTTCGCGGGCAACAAGGCGCTGCAGGGGCTGGTGAGCGCGGCGGCAACGCCGCGCCCGCCTGCCGCGCGCGCGCGCGACCCCGCACCTCGCAGCGCAGCGCTGGGAGGCCGGTGGCCAGAGCATGACACGCGCAAACCAGAGGTCCTAGCCCGTGGGATGAGGGCAATTTTAAGGCCAGCAAGTGGGTTGTGGAGCGAATTGACCCTTCTGAGCCGCCCAAACCGGCCGCACGCCCCTCCCATCAAAGGTCGTCAGCAGCACGCTGATGGGCGCCGCCGCCGGCAGCCTGGTGGGCGGCAGCTTCGCCGACGCCCTCGGCCGCCGCGCGTCCTTCATGCTGTGCGCGCTGCCCATGCTGGTGGGGCCGCTGCTGTCGGCGACGGCCACGAGCCTCAATCCCATGGTGGCGGGCCGCTTCCTGGCGGGGGTGGCCATTGGGCTGAGCTCGGCGCTGGTGCCCCTGTACATCTCAGAGGTGGGAACGTGGCGCGAGCGGCACGCATGTGCGTGTGTCCGTGTGCATGTGATGGTGGCGCCGCTTGTCGGTGCCGCCAGCAGGCCGGGCGGCGCTGTGCCGGCCGGCGTTGCAAGCTTTGGGGAACGGCAGCAAGGCGGTTGGAGGCGCCCATGGGGTTGCAGCTTCCGCACGCCCTCGCCTCGCCACCCCCCTTCCACCTCGCCAACGCCCACCGTCCCACCCCCTGCTGCGGCGGCACACCTCAACCCGCTGCTCTCCCCCACCCCCACCCCCCAGGTGGCCCCCACCAAGGTGCGCGGCACCCTGGGGTCCCTGAACCAGCTCATGATCTGCCTGGGCATCCTGGGCGCCCTGCTGGTCAACGTGGCGCTGCCGGTTACCGCGTGGCGCAACATGTTCATGGTCGCGGTCGCGCCCGCCGTCATCCTCTTCGTCGGTGAGCGGCGGCGGGCTGGCGACGCGGTTGTCGGGCGTGACGGGCGGCGGTTGGGCAGCGGGAGCGGCGGGGAGCGCGCTGCTAGCGGCTTTCAAAAGCTGGACGGGCCTGTTGGGTGACATTGCGCTGTCAAGTTTGCATCTGAAGGAGCCCTAGCAGCTTCTTGGCAGATCCCATGAGGGCCTCCACGTCCGCATCCGCGTTGCCCTTGCCCCTCTGCACGCCCAACCTCCCCTTGCGCGACCCGCTGCGGCTCTCGCCTACCGCTCAACCCCTTGAACGCCACCATGCTGCCGCCCGCCCGCGCCCGCGCCCCAGGCATGCTGGGGTGCCCCGAGAGCCCCGTGTTTTTGGCGGGCAAGGGCAAGGTCGCGGAGGCCGCTGACGTGGCCCACAAGCTCTGGGGCCCCGCGGGCGTCACGCAGCTGGGAGGTGCGCAGCGCGGCGGCCGGCCGGCGAAGGTGACGTGGCCACAGCCTGTCTTCTCTCGCTTTGCAAGCCGTGGCAGCAGCGGCGCGTCGCCCTGGGTTGATCGCCCGGCTGCCCCCATGTAACTCTCGGGAGTCCGCACAAATCTGTTTGGTGTCACCATTCATTTCCGGGTCTCCCATGCATCTCCTTGGTGGCCCCAGCTCTCGCCCCGTACGTGCCCCCCGGCCGCCCCGCCCCCAGGCGCCGCCGCCGCGGGCGGCAAGTCTGGCAGCTGGTCCGACCTGTTTGCCCCGGGGCTGCGCAAGGGCGTGCTCATCGGCTGCGTGCTGTTTGTCTTCCAGCAGTTCAGCGGCATCAACGCGCTCATCTACTTCTCCTCGTCGGTGTTCCGCCAGGTGGGCAGCTTATGTGGGGG
>NW_014011680.1:0-9829 GCF_000611645.1 Monoraphidium neglectum
GTGGGGTGTGGGGGCAAGGGGCGGATACAGGGCCAGGGCGTGCGGAGGTTGGAGGGAGGACAAGATGGCCACCAATTGGGGATTTGGGGCGCGCGCGCGCACACACACACACACACACACACACACACTCACACTCATGCGCACGTGCACGCGTGCGCGCGCACACACACTTACACACTCACACTCATGCAACCGTGTGCATACACGCGCACGAGATCAACCCTATGCCGTCTCCCGTCTCTCCCTCAAAGAGAAAACAACACCCTCCCCTTGCTCACTTCCTCATGCCGGCCATCGCAGCCTTGTAGAGCATCAGGGGGACCTGGCACAAGGGGGCAAGCGCAGACGGCGTCGGCGGGTCACAGAATGTTGCCCCATTGAAGAACCAGTGGCAACCTTCAAGACTTCCTGACGGCGAATCATGTATGTACACACACATACACACGCACATACACACACGCATGCGCGCCCACGCGCAGGTAGCAACATGCCCATCTGCAGGTCAGTCATGTGCACACACCCCCCCCCACACACACACATACACACACATACACGCACGCGTACACACGCACACACGCGCGCGCGCAATCACTCACACACACACACACACACACACACACTCACTCACACAAACACAGGGTGAGCCCAACTTCAACATGCACATGCGCACACGCGTGCACATCCGAAATCCCGACCACAGATCATGTCCAACCCAACCCAGCTCCCCCTCACGCCGCCCACCCCCTGGGTCTTGTTCGACACCACCCACTGCTTCAGCATGTATTCATACATCGAATCTGCCGAGCTGCCCAGCGACACGCGTGAGCTGCCGCAGTTGGCGGGGCCGTGGGTCCCGAAAGACTCGCAATAAAGGCCGGACAGGTTGGTCGAGGCCGCAAAAGCGTACCATCCGATCATGCCGGCATCGTAAAAGTCGGTGCGGCCTGCAGTAAGAGTTTTTGTGCATTGAGAGAGGGGGGCGTCGAGTGTGCGCGGGTGGGGCCTGGTGATACGGGGCGCCGTCGGGGGGTTCGAGTGTCCCAGGGAGCGGGGGCCGAGGGGGTTTGGTGAGAGTGGTGGTGTGGCGCATTTGGGCCAGTGATGGGCTGGAAAATGTGGAGGCTGCTGCTCGGCAAGCGCACGGCCAGTGCTGTCGCCTCGCCCCGTCCGCCTCATCCACGATCCAACTCGTTCACACACGAGTGCGCACATACACAGGCACGCAAGCACCCGCACACACACACACACACACACACACACACACACACACATACATACACACACACATACGTGCGCACGCGCACGCAAACAGCCTATTGCCCACCCGTGAGGCGCCCCAGCGTCGTAAACTCCAAAGACAGGGTCCCAGCCTCCGCCAGGTTCGTAGTCGCGTCCCTGCGCCCCAACCGCGCGCGATCCCTCCTCCTGCCCCTGAGCTGCGCGCGTTCGCGTTTTCGAGCGTGGAGCGTGGGTCTGTTGGTTTTCGGAGGGGCAAGGCGCGCTCGCAAGACCGCACTTGCGACAGCAAATCCGAAGCTACATTCTGCACGCGGCCTCCATGCCAGCCGGATGGGCTTGGCATTGTAATGACACTCTGCTCAAACACCCCAAATAGACAGGAGAGAGTGGGGATTACAGCAACAGTAGATCGTGCATATGATATCATACACATTCTCACATACATGAGTGCATGTGAGACTCTTTAGGGACCAAACAAGGCGGGGACTGCGGTGTCAAGGGCTCACCGTGATCTGGGGGATGGGCAGGCCCGAGCCCGTGTTGAAGGCCGGCAGGAGGCGCTCCCCCAGCTGCTCCGCCTTGTGGAGGAAGGCGTCGTCCCCCCCAGACAGGTAGTAGGCGGACAGCAGGCCGCCCAAGATGCGGATGTTCACCTCGAATAACTGGGGGTTGCAGATTTGCGTATGTGTGTGTGGGGGGGAGAGGAGGGTCCATGCGGGTAAGGGTGGGCGAAAGAGTGAGTTTGTGTGCATGTGTGTGCGCATACAGGCCAGCGCGTGCATACCAGCACACATGCGCAAACATGTTCACACATATATACACACATTTATACACACACGGTCCCATTCACATACAAGCACACGCATAAGCACACACATCTGAACTGACACTGCATGCATGCACAAACACAGGCCCACCTGTACGCTGGCCTCAGGAAACTTCAGCCGATTGGCGACCCAATGGCGCGCCTGCACGATCACGAGTCACGTTGAGTTGGGGCGTCGTGCGTTTGAGAATGGGGCAGCGCTTGAATGCTGGTATGGGACACACATCAACTGCCTGCTGCGTCGCTTTCTTGACGCGGTCACGTGCAGCTGCCGAGGCACCTGCCAGACCACTCAAGCGCCAGCTGTGCACCTCGCTGCGCACCGGACTGAGGGCTGCCCACCCCTGACAGGGGCAGCGCTGCATCCATGTACAAATCGAGCCCATTATCTTGAGAAATGCACAATCAAGGTGTCCAAATCGCTACACTCAAGACATGCACACACGCATGCAGGCATGCACAAACACACTCACACACACACACACATACACACACACTCGCTCTCTCTTACGCACACGTGCGCGCGCACAAACACCAAGATGCTGCAATACAAGCTGAAGCATCGCGTCAGGGACATATCAACACAGTCATCGACAAGACCGGGACCACAAAACATCTCACCTCTAGGTACTCTGCTTCCAGCCCCGCCAGCAGCAGCGTGTCGATCGAGTCAACGATGGTCAAACCCAACCCGAACCAGGACATCGGGTTCTTGCCGGTGACGTCAGCCTCGTCGTCACCCCACGCATACTTGCTGGGGTCAGCATAACAGTAATAGTATGTGGGGTTGTAATGTGAGTCAGGCAATCACGGGTGACTATGCATGTGCGTGTGTGGTTCTTATGTTGCAGGGGAGGCTGCTTCCACACGCGTGCATGACTGATATGCACGTGAGGGAGAGTCGGCAGCTGCCAATCCCAGCTGCTCAGCCGAGAGCGGCGGAGCTCTGCCCTTGCCCCTCGGCGGTGCCCCCAGGCGCTGCAGCAGCCCCAGCTTCTGGGCAGCTACCCTCCGGCCTCCCTGCCCACCTGTAGCCGCGCCAGCTCCACTGAATCGCCTCCCTGACCGCCGCCCGCCGCCGCGCCGCGTCAATCACGCACCCCAGGCCGTCGGGGCCGCAGCTGTGGTCGCCGTCGCATATCTTGCTGCGCGCGCAGCGCGGGGACGTGTCGTTCTGTGGAAGGGCCACGCGGCGCCTCGCGTCCGGGAAGGGGTGCACGAACCGTTGCGGCGGCGGCGGTGGGGGCGGCGCCTGCTGCGAGCCCGCCGAGACGACGATCAGGGCGCCGCGCGGCACGAGCGTGACCGCGTATGGGCCGCCGCGGACCGCCGCCGCAGCCGCCGCCGCGGCGTTGCCGCCGTAGCCGGAGTGGTTGGAGAAGGGAAGGCTGTAGGTTGCTGAGAGGCTCGAGAGGTCGTTCAAAAACGCCGCTGTCGCGCCGGCGTGAAGCATGTAATTGACGCCCACCGCCAGCACGAGCGTCGCCAGCCCCATGGACGCGAGCAGCAGCAGCGAGAAGCGGCAGGCGCGCACCAGCGGGCGCGGCGGTGCGGGCGCGGGCGCGGCGTCGGCCAGTGGGCCGTCTGTGCTGCCGCTGCCGCTGAGCGTCCGGCGCGCCCGGCCGCCGGGTGCGCGCGGTGGAGGCGATTGATGCATGCGGGATCGGCTGAATTACAAGCGGCCTAGCAGGCCGTCTTGTCAAGGCGATGCGTTCTTGTCATTGTGACCGTAGATCGCTAGCTGACAACGACTGGAACCGAGTCATCGCGAACGCGACGTTTGGTTCCCAACGTGACTTCGAATAGCAAATGAGGAGCCATCATCGGTGTGGAACACCCAGCCTGATATTCATGGCAAAAGCGTCGCTGTCGGCGTCACTAGCCCGGTGACTTGGACGGCCGTTGGGGGCGCCTCAGGGACCAACAGTGGGGACACACGGGCCAGCACATCCACCCAGGCCACCTCAATCAGGAGCATGCTTGGCAAAACTGAGCTGACACGACGTCTGCAAGACAAAGCATCCCCCGCTAGATCTGTGAGCATCCTCTTTCAGTAATTGCAGACCAGGCACAGCTGCTCGACAGTTTCGTGGCGGCGCTGCAGGCATCCTGCAGCGGCGCCCCCCCTGTTTGATTTCAAGGTTTACTTTGGTAACCAAAGAGACTGCAACCCTGGGACGGCTGGGCGGCGCACGGGATATGAAACGATGACCCTGAGGAACCCAGAGGCCCAGGGTTTGAAATCTTGCTCTCTCACAACCCCTGAAACCACGGCCCACAAGCACGCGGTCGGAGGATGCCCGAGCCGCCGCTGCCGCGCGGCCCCGCGGGCAGGTGCCTCCCTCGAAATCTCAGCTCCCCAGCTGCGCCGCGGCGGCAGAGTCCAGCAGCCACGTCAGCTGCGCGTCAGCTGCGGGCGCCACCATCGCGCCGGGCAGCTCCCCAGGTGCCGCGGCGCCCTCGATCGCCAGCTTGACCGCAGGCGCCTGCGGGCGTGTGCAGGCATTGAGGGGGAACGTTGAGAGCTGCAGCAACAGCGGGGGCGGCGGCAGCAGCAGCGGCAGCAGCAGCGGCACAGCTGCCAATCCCTTCCCCAACCCGCGCCTCCGCCGCTGCTCTGGCGCCCTCAGCGACGCGACCGGTGGGGATTGAGGCGGCCCGCCTGATGAGCAGAGCGCTTTAAGGGCCTGGCGAGCGCGTTGGATGCTGCCAAACCCTGCAAGGCGCCCATGCAAAGGGCCCCAGCATCAAGCCCCGCCGCCACGCCTGCCCGCTCGCCTTCTTCTCGCCGGTGAGGCAGATCACCACGTCCCTTCCCGCTGACATCACCGGCAGCGACAGCGTGATGGACGCCGCCTCGGCGCTTTTCTGCGCGGCCGTGGGTGGGACGAGGCGGTGAGGCGAGGGGGCCAGAATGGTTGAGGGTGGGGCACCGGCGCCAGCTCGCACCTAGGGGCCGCACAAAATGCTGGGTGTACTTGCACGATCTCTTCTTGCCGGTCCCTTCTCAACCCTCCTTCAACGCTCACTCTCGTACTGACTTGTGCGCACCATACGGATGCACACACATACAAAATACGAATACACACATACGCAAACACGCATGCAGATGCTCACACACGCACACACACACACACACACACACACACGCACGTACACATACACACACATGCACACACACTCACGAACGCACGCGCGCACACACACATGTGCGCGCGCACACACGCACGCACGCACACACGCACATGCTCACACACGCGCACACACACATGCACACACACACACGCACGCACACGCTCACACACACGCACACACACACACACACACACACACGCGCGCGCGCGCACGTGCGTGCGCACACACATACATACCCGCACGCGCACACACACGCACGCACGCACGCACGCACGCATGCATGCGTGATTGCACGGGCCAGCTTACAAACGTCCGCACCTGGAAGGGCAGCACCCATGCATCGGTCTCCTCCAGCGTGGGCTTGTGGGGGTACAGGCTGCCCACGTGGCCGTCGGCGCCCATTCCCAGCAGCATCAGGTCAAACCTTGACGGGTAGACAAGAGTTCCAGTTGCGCGTGCGCATGCGCGCGTGTGTGTGTGTGTGCATGCGTGCGTGCGTGCGTGCGTGTGCGTGCGTGTGTGTGTGTGTTTGCGAGTGTGTGCGTGCATGCGTGCGTGCTTGCGTGCGTGCGTGTGTGTGTGCGTGTGTGTGTGTGTGTGTGTGTGTGCATGTGTGTGTGTGTGTGTGCGCGCATGTGCACCCACACGCAGGTTGAGGTAGTGCCAGCATTTGATTTGACACAGTGCCTGTATGCGCGCCACGCGGCATCGATGCAAGTACGTGCACAGGGGTGGCCACCCCAGCAGCGCCTGTCTGAAAATGTAGCCCTCTCAACGCAAGCCCTAACCCAATCCTTCGCTACGTCAGCTTGCGTGACTTAGCACTGGCCGTGCGCAGCATCCCCTACCTGGGAAAGCCGCCTGCCGTCTGCAGGCCCAGCGCGGCCGCCGCCTGCTTGAGACGGGATTCGTAGTCGGCAGCAGCGGCAGCAGCAGCTGCCGACAGCTCCTGCGCACAGGGCATCAGGAGCGCGCGTTGAGGCCCGGCCTCGGCTTTGTCGATGATCACGTGCGTCAACATGTTTGGCCGACACTGCCGCACAATTCCACGCTGTCATCAAGTCGATGCGCGATGCTCGACAGGAATCTGGGGGGCAGGGCTACACCGCCATTCGGCACCCACCTGGCCCTCAGCGGGCTCCAGCGGCGCCGCCACGTTGGCGTGAGGGATACCGACGGCCTTCACGAAACCGTCCAGCGCCTGTTACGAAAGCACGTGCGCGCGCACGCCCAGGTGTGAGCGGGAGCCCAATTCAGCAGGTGCGCGGCCGCGTGGCAGCACACATTCCAAGAGCAGGATCTGCGGCTGCACAGCACGGGGGCTGGTCAAAGCATGTGTTGACCCGTTTTGCGACATTGCAACGGCCCCCACCAAAGCGCCCCATCGGGCAGACCTTCTTGTGGGTGCTGGCGGCGTCGCTGTGGGACAGGACTTTGTGGTTGACGTACCACACGTGCACTGCAAGGGGTCGTGTTTGTATAGCATGTACCCGCATTCCTCAATCAAGGTACTCGCAGCCATCTGTTCACTGGTTGCGGGCGAGCCGCGCTGTCACCCCTGCAACAGCAATCACACCCTTAGTCCGCACTTCGGGCGTCCCAACAAACGTGGCGCTGCAGAACGCCTGATGTGTGCCAGGCTGCGCACCCTTGCCCCAGTCCACATCTGAAATGGACTTGAGGCCAGTAAGCATCTTTAAGACAGACCCGCCTGCGGTAGCATTCGACCCAGCAGGGTGAGCGGCGGAGGGCTGATTAGAGGTTGGTTCTGGCGGCAGGGACAGGCACGTGGCTCCTAGGGGCAGGTTTTTTTAACCCTGTGCATTTTGATGTGCCTGGGCCACTAGTGCGGCGCAGCGGCCCGGGGTTGTCTCATCATCAAGCAAAGCTGGGTCGGTGTGCTTGAGCTGCTGGTGCTCGCTTGCGGCGCATCAGCAGCGCGCTTCTTAAGGCCAAGCATGTCTCCATCCGCGAAAGCCTCACATTTGCGGCAATATTCCCTCCTCGTGCCCTTATCCCTTCAACAACAGGTTGAGTACAAACACAGACACGCTTGCTTCGACATCGAAAGCAAAAGGCATGTCCAGATTTGCACACATGTAAGCTGCCGCCACAGACACACTCATACAGGCACACGGAAAGACGCGCCTGGCACTGCCATGATGAAACGGCCGTCCTTGGCGATGGCGCCCCGTGCGCTGTCAGCAACCAGCTGGCACAAGCGCTCCCCCACCGCCGCCTCTGAGGGGCTGACATCTACGGAGACACGGCACGCTTGCTTGACGCCTGCGATGTTGGGCGGCGGATGATGCCTGTTGCCACCACGCCCGTCTAGCGCTTGCAGAGCACGATGCCCCGAGGAACTGCAGAATCACGCCCATGCAGCAGGCGTGCCGCGGGGTGTACTGTCGTTCCTGCGCGCGCCCTGGAGCAGCAAGCCTGCACCCCGTCGATAGCTTCAGGTCTATTTTGTCGCCAAACCGCGTACAAGGGGCCCCAATGGGCCACGATGGCAAGTGCCGGTCAAAGGATCACCTGCTGCCCTGCACGTTAAGCGCTGCCGGCCCTCAGATCTATTGACAAGGCTTCTTCTGTAACCACTAAACCTTGAAAGTGCCTGCATGGTGCTTCCGGGCGGGGTTGCGATCTGGCCGTGGCAGTCGACGGCACGGTATGACAATACGAACAACACAGGTGTAAGGAGATTTTATGTCATAGTTTCGATTGTCAGGCAAGGACGCTTACGCATTGAAGTACAGGCCAAGAGCACGGGCGCATACGGTAACTGGCAATCAGACGGCACAGTGGCGCAGCAGAGCACGGCGGCACCACGGCTTGTATGGTGCTGAACATGAGTTCAGCACTCTACGAGGAACTTGGTGATCCACGGGTAGGAGACAAAATCGCAAATGAATTTACTGCGACCAGCTGTCACCCTGGCACAATGCTGTTGGCAGCTAAAGCTGTTTCAGGATCGTCTCATCAGCATCAGAGTCAGCCTCTTGGTGCATCTCATATTGCCCTTGCTCGTCACACACTGAAACAAAGGGACGCGTTCACCTCAATGCGCTTCTGTCCTGACGATGTTGGATTTGGCTGTCCCAAGAATGCGTGGGCCCGCCGAAACGAGCTGTGGCCCCACGCTGCAGGTTTTTAGGGCGGCCGCCGCGGCAGACCCTGACATCACAACGCCGATGCAAGCCTGACCTGTAGATCTGAACCATGCAGTGCAGCCCACGATTGAGGCGCGTTGCTGCCTGCACCTTTTTCACCAATCGCACGCCCTCTGCAAGTCTGCCATCGTTACATGCAGCTGATGCACGATCAGGTATTCTGCGCACGCAGCAACCAACAGGCCACGAGCTCAGACAGAAAAATTCTGCAAGAAAAAAACAAGCCAAGGGTAGATGTAGACGCAACTGCTCAGGAAGTTTCAGCGGGGTCTTGCAAGGGGGATGCAGCCGGGCGCCTGCGCATCGGTTGTTTCTCTCAACGGATGCAGTGTGGCGGTGCAAAATCCTGCCAGGAATCAAGCTGGGTGCGGCGGCCAGCAGGCAGCGCAACCAAAGACAAAGCAAAAGTATCATGCTGAGTTGCACAGAGTGATTGATGACGCTGCGTGGACGCGGCGCAAAGGGGGTCGCCATGCGGCATGGGCACGCAGAATGCCCAGCACACGCCTCACAACATGCGCGAACGCGTCGGCCACAATACCACAACCCCCCAGCCTGCGCAGCGGCCCCGAACGCCCGACGGCCAGCGCCCGTGCCAGATGCTGCAAGAGCGGAAAGGGCCCGAGGCCTGCGCGGGCATCCGTCGTGCCGCGGGCGTCACACAGCGCTGGTCGCAAACGCCTCGGGGCCGCGGGCAAGCGCTCTCTCGAGGGCCGCGCCGCATTTGGCGGCGCCGGGGGGCCACGACGGGCTGAGGGCCATCCACTACGGGTTGTTCACAAAAGCCAGAGAATCGGCGGAGGGGTTGGGTCAGTTGCCCCGATGGGCGGTGTCGGGCACCTGGTCTGGGTGAACGCAGGCACCCGTATGCCAATGCAGCAGTGACACTGACGGATGGGTGCCGGCCCCCACCCATCCAGCTTTGCAGACATGCAAGACCCGAACAGAGCGATGCGAATGCTGGAGCAGCGTGTGACAAAGGCCCCCAGGACTAGCCTTTGTCTGGCGCCGGAGGCTGCGAGTCCTGCACATACGACCCCTGCCCCCTCCCCTCACCGTGGCCCACTGCGCCGGCGCCAGCACCGCGCGCAGCACCTGCATCCCGACCATCGCCGCCGTCCGCTCGCGCCGCACGTTGGCGCCGAGCGCCTCCACCAGCGCCACCTGGGGGGACGCGTGCGCGGGGCGCCCCACAAATCAAGAGTGACGACCCAGGGAAACCGCTGGACAGCAGCGCGGCAGGCCGGCGCAACCTGCAGCAGGCCGCATCAAATGTGTGCCGGCCTGTCCAGAGTTTCTTCCCAACGGCTGCGACATCCATGCTCACGCCAGGGCCCTGCAAAGCGAGCGCCATGCCGTACGGGCCACGTCAACGCACGCACGCACGCACACACACGTACACACACACATACACAAACACACACACACACACACACACACACACACACACACACAC
>NW_014011679.1:0-7650 GCF_000611645.1 Monoraphidium neglectum
GGCGGCGGCACGGGCGGCGCGGCGGGCGGCGGGGGCGGCGGCGGCGAGGGCGGGTGCACGTTCCAGGAGGTGGAGATCGCGGTGACCATGCTGTATGAGCTTGGAGAGGGCGCCCCCGAGGACGCGTTGAAGCCCGGCACCGGCGGCCTGGGCCAGCTCGCGCTTGTGCTGCTGGGCAGCGCCGGCGCGCTGCCGCGCGGCCGCCACCGCCTCGTCGCGCTCGCGGCGATGGAGGCGGCGGTGCGGTACGCGCGCGTGGTGCAGCAGCAGGCGCAGCAGCCGGCGATACCGGGGGTGCTGTCGCTGTTCCTCGAGCCCGGGCGCGGGCTGGGGCACCCGAGCGTGGACGTCGGCACGCGGGCGTGCTACCTTTTCAGCCGGCTGGTGAAGCTTCTGCGCAGCAACCTGCGGCCCTATGCGGGCGACATCCTCTCGTCCCTGCAGCCCCACCTGGTCGCCGTCGCGACCGTTCCCCCGCCCGCGGCCGCGCAGCCGGGGCAGTCCGGCGGCGGCGCCGCCGGCGGCCCCGCGGCGGCGTCGTCGCCGGCGGCGCTGGTCGGCGGGCGGGAGTCGAGTTCGGCGAAGCAGCTGGCGCCGAGCACAAGCCCTGTGGACGACCGGCTATATGTGTTTGAGGCGGTCGGGCTGCTGCTGGGGCAGGAGGATATTCCCTTGGAACAGCAGCAGGCGGCGCTGTCAGGGCTGCTGCAGCCGCTTATGCGGCAGATCGAGGGCAACCTGCGGCCGGCGGCGGCGGGCGCGGCGGCGGGCGTGGTGGCGGTCGCCGGCGACGCGGCGGCGGCGCGCGCCCCGCCAGCATGGCTCATTTTGCAGGTGACCCCGGGCCTTGATTGGTGGCGGCCGTGAAAAGGTGGACTTGTCGCGCCATTAAGCGGCGGACGTGCGGAGAAGGAGCGTTGTGTCATAGCGTCTGTTGCGTATGGAGGTTCCGGGCCACGTGGTGACCCTTCCGCTGCTGCGCCCACGGCCCTGGCTGTCCTCCTGATCTCCCCCTGTGGCGCCCCCCCAAAAGCAAACCGGCCTGTGTCCCTGTCCTGTCCCCCTGTTCGCAGGCTTTGGAAGCCATCGCCCGGCTCAACAAGGGCTTCAAGGCCGACATGTGCACGCGGACCCGGCCACAGCTAGGTGCGCCCAGATCCCCGACCCTCGCAGCTCCTTTGCTCCCCTCTCTCCCCGTGTCGCGGCTGTTTTGCACTCCCACCTAATGTTGGAACACAATACATACTCTCACACACAAGACACGTGTCACTAACACACAACATCACACACCAAACACACACAGGCCAGATGTTTTTGTCGTGCTTGGAAACAGCCATCCAGGTGCCCAAGGCGCTGCCGGGCCACAAGCAGCTGCGCGCGCGCTTCATCGCGTTTGTGCACCGCATGGTCGAGTCACTGCTGGCCGGGGTGCTGCCCTACCTGCCCATGGCCCTGCAGGTGGGTGGGTGCGCGAGTGCGCGCGCGCGTGTGTGTGTGTGTGTGTGTTTGTGTGTAAGTTGTGCGAAGGAGGTCGTTGTGGTAGTGGCTGCCATCTGTGGCTGTTGCTGCTCTCGGCCAGCAGCTGGGCCGGGCAAGGGGCCATTTCGCGCAAGTCTCACTCCAGAGCCAACGACGCTGCACCTGCCATCACTTCGAGCGACCCTCGTGGTCCTACGCTGCCTGTTCGGTGTTCCCAACGCCCCCTCACTCACACACACACACACACACACACACACACACACTTGCTCACTTGCTCACTTGCTCACTCACATGCGTACGTATTTCACGCTTACATAATCCACCTAACGCGTCCACACGCACACTCTCTCCCAGGTCCTGATGCACACCCAGGCGGACGCGCAGGACACCATCGACGTCCTCTCCCTCATGACCCAGCTCATGACGCGCTTCAAGGACGCCATGCTACCCCTGGTCGAGGCCATGCTGCCGCCCGTCGCCGCGCGCGTCGCCGCGCTGCTCGGCCCGGACTGGGACTGGTCGGGCCGCCAGGCGTCCCCGCCGTCCGCCGCGCCCGCGCCCGCCCAGGCGGCGGGCGGGGGTGCAGCAGCGGCAGCGGCAGCGGCGGGCGCGCAGCGGGCGGCGGCGGGGCAGCAGCAGCAGCAGCAGGAGCAGGGCGGCGGCGGCGGCGGCGGTTCCGGAGCCGAGGTCGTGGCGACACTGGAGGAGGCTCGGGAAAAGGGGGAGCTGCAGCGGGCGTATTACTCGTTCCTCCACGGCCTCGCGCACCACGGCCTCGCGGCCGCGCTGCTGCAGGCGCCGGCGTCGGTGCTCGACTCGGTGCTGGCGTCGCTGACCCAGGGCGCGGCGTCGCACGTCGACCCGACCGTGCGGCGCACGTGCCTGCAGGTGCGGAGGGGAGGTCTGTCGCGCTTTGGGGGGCTTGCGGTGCTGAATGGCGACACATGAGATGATGAGTCTGAGTGGCAGCGACCCGCACAGGCCTTAAGATCACATCCCCCGCAACGGGGTGCGCGTGTCCGCCTCCCCGGAGGCGGCGCGCGCGCCCCCGAGCGGGCTCCCTGTGGGATGGCATTGAGTCATACCTGTGCAACAGCAGCGCCGCCGCCAACGCGCGCACCCGGCCGCGCGTTATGCCGGCCGGGGGCGCCGGCGGCGTGCGGGCCCCGGGGTACAGCTGGCGGTGGCCTCCCCAACCGCCGCCCGGTCTCAAAGCCGGGGCCACAGCCCAACAAGCACCCCCTTGCTCTCGCACTCTCAACACAATTCTCGACCCCTCTGGTTGCGGCACCGGACGCCTCGGCTCCGCCCACACATGCTCCGCCCACGCACACGCCTCCAACCGCCGCCAACCGCCACTGAGGAACCGAAATCGCTTGTGGTGGAAAATCCCCCAATAAGGTTTTTGAGCGTCTGCTGGCGGAGTGGTGCGCAAACGGAGAGGTGGTCCCGGGCTTCAAGCGCTTTGCGATGGAGCAGCTCGGCGGCGAGGCGTGCGTGCTGGGCCTGCTGCGCGCGAGCCAGGGGCTCGACGCGCGCGACGCGGCGACTGCGGCGTTTGTGGGGGAGGTGGCGGCGGCGCTCAAGCTGCTGTATGGTGAGAGCGGGGGCCACGGGCCGGCTGGGCTGTGGCTGCGGGTGGGGGCGTGTGAGCGGGGTGGGTCTGCCGCTCGCCTTGCTGCGACTGACGGACCCTATGCTTTTTCGTGGGGCGTTGCTGGCCAGCCGTTCAGACGGTCGGTGGTCAGCGGGTCGTTGCAGCGAACGGCTGATGTAACGTTTCCCGACTGCAGCGCCCCGCGCGGATTTATGTCTTCATACATTCCCTGTCAATGAAACACACACACACACACACACACACACACACACACACACACACACACACACACACACAGAAAAGTGCGGCGACGAGTTTGCGGCCCACCTCTGCGGCCGCGTGCTGCCCTCCCTGGGCCTGCCCCAAGAGGTGCAGCAGCAGCTGGTGCACCACGTGCGGGAGTCCGACCCCAAGCAGCTCAAGGACTGCCTCAGAAACGTGCTGCTGCAGACCAACGCCGCGGCAGCCGCAGCCGCCGGAGCGGGGGCGGGCCGGTAGCCGAGGCCCGTGGGGCCGGGGTGCGGGCCGGGGGCTCGTGCCCCCGGCGGCCGCGCCGGCCACCTTGGCCTGTTTTCCAGCTCCGGCCACCCGCCCGGCCCCTTGCCCATGCGTCCCTGCGCCCCAGCGCTCCGCCGCCCGCAGGGGTCCCTTTTGTCGGCCCCCGGGGTCCGCTTGCCCCCGCCTCACCTTCCCGGTCGACCGCGCACGCGCAGGCGCGGCAGGAACCACTCTGTACAATCCATCAATCCGTCGCGCAACTCAGCTGGTGTGGCAGGCGGAGCGCGCGCTCGCGCCTGGTATAGGCCTGTCCCTCTCTTCTTCCCTCTGCCTCTCTGGCGTGTTGTGTCTGATTCGTCCCTTTCTGTTTCTCGCCTGGTAGAGCACTCGCCAATTCCAATCCAAGCCTTTCACGCCGCCGACAGAGAGGCACTGCAAAGCACTCAAACCCATGTCACGCACTATGACGGCAGATTCTTGGGTGCGCCGCGACCCCAGTCTGGACTGCCCGGACTGTCCGGCCTGGGCAGCCCCCACCCTCCCAAAAACAGCGACCTGCCTGCCCGTGTTGTCGCAGCCTCGAGTTGTGGCACCGTCTGAGCGCCGCTGCTGTGTAATGCTACCGGCTGTTTCACTTCCGGCTTCCAGGGACCAGGTTTCGGGCCAAACTTAGCCAATGTAGGGTCGCTACAGGGCAGCCGTGACCGACCCGGGCCTGGCAGGTGCAGCTGCGAAACAGAAGCAGCATACAAGGTCTTGAGGTGTGCGGGCCCAGGGGCCGGGCAGACTCTTATAAGACGCCACCATGTGCGCACAGGCCAGCTTTCTGCAGTGGGTTGGTCATCTGCTCAAATCGAGAAGGCACGAATTGGGGTCCCTTGCAGGATTGGCAGGCTGTGACCTTTGTACTCGTGCACTTCACAGCCACCTTCCAGGTGGCTGGTGACAGCGCTCGGCAGGTGGTTGGTGGATAGCCTGGCAGCTGGCCCACCAATCCCCAAGTCGTGTCTTGACAGGCTGCGACGCGTTGGCGGCATCCAGGCGCCCACCCATGTGTATATACCCCTGCGCTCCAGCCGCTCCACCCTTTGTGCCACCCCTGCAGCCACATGCGCACAACCACGCCTCGCAAGAGAGGCCTGGCGGGACATGGGCCTGCTCGGCTGCCTGCACTCCTGCTTGTGGGCGCTTGATTCGCGTGGGTGCCTTCCACCTGGTGGGCTGGTGACTGCCGCCATAGGGGTGTGCGACGGAGGGTAGGCTGAAGCAGCCGTGCTCATGGCAGGACGCGCATGGCTCATCCAAGGGCTGATGAAAGGTGTTAGCATAGTAGAAGAGCTGGCCGTTGGATTCTGAGTGCAGTGATGCAATCAATCAGGGGCTTGCCTCGGCCACCAACCAGGGGCAGGCAGGCTGCCTATAGTGTGTGCACGACGATGATATGACTAAGGGGTCGTGCATGACTGCACCGACTGCATGACTAGCGAGATGCATTACACACAGCGGCTTGGACGACTGCGCGCACTCAACGCTGCAGCCCTGCGCCAATCAGGCCAAGGCGCAGGCAACCAAGCCCGCCGAAAGCTCTCAGGCACAGACCCGCCCCAAAACACACGAGCAGGGTGCCGTGTGCAACTTCGTTCGGCACACCAATGGCGGCGCAACAAGTCTCAATGCCCTCCGCCTGCACGCATCCACTCAAACAATCTTAGGCTGATAGAAGGACATCCCAGTGACCACATCAGCATGAGACCAACGCATGGCCCCTGGCACAAGCGCTCAAGACTGTCTAGCTGTCCAATCTCACACGCAGGGCGTGCGCGGCCACGCGACGCAGCCAGCGCGTTCGTGCCACCCAGCCCCTCACCCGCCGCTTGCCCGCCGCCCCACCGCAGCCCCACGTGCGCCCGCCGCCCCTCCGCGCCCGCGCGTCCAGGCGCTGCTGCCGGGCGCGTCGCTGCAATTGACCTCAGGCCGTGAGAGTCGGATTGGCGGGAGACAGGGGCCTCCGTCTCCCGCTGGTGGGGGCCGCTTCTTGCTCACGGCCAGAGCTTCTCCTTGTGCAGGGCGCCCAGGCGGTCGGCGGCAGCGATGGCGTCCGCCACCATGCGCGCCGTGACCTGCGTTCGGTTGGCGCGCGGCGCAGGACGCCGGGTGGGGCGCGGCGGCAATGACGGATGGCAGCGCACCGAGCTTAGGACGGGCCTGGCATTGTGCATGGTGGGGTAGCCCGAGGCCGAAAAACACGAGGGAGGGTCAAGACCGTGCAGCGCGATTATGCACAGGTGGCGTGCGAGGCCGGTTCCTGCCGCTTGGGTTGTTGGCACTAGGCACTGGCGCCCCCCTAGGCCGCTTTGCCCGCAGCCGCCTGGCGCTTTGCCTCCACGCCCCGTTCCATCCTGCGGGCTGGCTGGCGAAACCGCCTCAGCGCTCAAAGCACCTCAAAGGGCTCGTTGTGGCTCGTCTCGCCCTTGGCCACGCAGCGCTCCGCCACCTGGGGGACGCGGCAAGGCGCGTGCGCACCGCCGGGTAATCGGGCGATTGCCTGAGTCCGCAGAGGCACTGGCACGCAGGGGGCGCCTGTGTTTGAGCCCGGGCTCAAGCCGTTAATTGCAGCCCTGTTGCCAGGCCAGCGGCGGTCCAAATTTAAAGCGAAGGCCCCTTCACGCGTCTGCCTGCAGCCAGCCAGCAGTGTCCCAGCCGTTCAGCGCCCAAGGCGCGCTACGCCACCCCCCCCCAAAGCAAAATACACGCAGCTTCGCCAGAGGTTCAATCAAACAAAAGCGTGCACGAGCACCCCAGCACGAATCATCGTGACGAGCGGCCCGCCACGGCTCCTCTCGCTCCGCACACGCGAGCGCCCAAAACCCGTGCAGCACGCCATTCATACCGCCGGGGGCGCAAGCGCGCACCTTCATTATTGCGTCGAGGTCGCCGGCGTCGACGCCCACCTCCCTGAGAGTGGTCGGCAGCCCCACCTGCGCGGTTGACACGCATGCAGCCAGGACACCGCCGTCAAAATTCGCACAGCGCTCCAAACAACTGTGTGCGTCTGGCGTGTTGGTTATCTGTTCCAAGGCGTGGGCCCTCCCAAAAAGCCCAGGCTGGCTCGGCACAACTGTGGAGGTTTGTGCGGCCCCGTCCGGCCCCGCTGCCAGCGCGCGTTGAGACTGTGCGCAGCACGGGCGACGGCCCCATCCAAGGTCGCCGGGGCGGGCGCGCGGGACCCGCGGGGCGGGGCGGGCGGCGCCGCACACACGCCCCCATGAGGCGTGCGGCCACCCGACGTGCGGCCTATATCAACAGCAGGATCAGCGGCAGGATTTGGATCGTGGCAGCCCCACGGATCACCTTATCGCAGAATGTCAGCACTGTGTCTGTCTCCTCCTTGGGGCGGCCCTCCAGCACCATCTGGGTGCACAGGCCAAACGCCACCTATTTAGTAAGCATACGAGAAGGGGTTGTTGAGAGGTGAGGAGGCGGAACGGCTGCTTCACGGCGCCGCCCAGGAAGGCAGGCGCCAGTGATGAGCTTCGGCAGGCAGACTAATGCAAGGGTTTTGGGGGCAGCCGCAGCATTTGTCCTGCTGGCTCCTGATCGGCCGCTCCCAAACCCCTTCGCTTCCAAACAGCCGTGTGTTGTCGTACGCTCATTGCTGACCGCTCACAGCCCGGCTACACCCGGCGCGCGCACGCGCCTTTTCCCCGTGCATGTAGTCGTGAGTGCAGTCGAGGCAGGTCAGGCCTGCGGCCAGACACACCAAAGGAAGCACAGTGGCTGTCATTGCGCGGGCAGATTTGAAAGGACGGGCGTCGCGGGCAGCCACCCGCCGCTGCCGGCCGCCGTGACGCAGGCTCAAGCAGGCACTACCCAGCCACCGTATGGGCCTCAAAATCAATAGCACTGAACACGTTGATCCTGGCCGGCGCTCTACGCGTATGGCTGCCTGCAGGGGTGTGGTTAACTGCGTCCGTAAGCGCCAAAGCCAGCGGGGCGGAGGCGGGGCCTGTGAAGTAAGACCCGCGAAACAGACGCCGTCACCCACCGTTGTGGCAGGCGTGTGCGACGCACAGCCC
>NW_014011679.1:8129-9216 GCF_000611645.1 Monoraphidium neglectum
AAGTAAGACCCGCGAAACAGACGCCGTCACCCACCGTTGTGGCAGGCGTGTGCGACGCACAGCCCGCCGCTCTCAAAGCCCAGGCCGCTCAGCAGCGTGTTGGCCTGCGCGGGCGCACGGCAGAGCGAGGAGCGAGGGGCCTTGCTTGCTGTCAAGTCAGGTGCTTGAAGCGAACGAAGGAGAGGACGTGATCTCACGTCCTCTCTTTCTTTTGAAGTTTGCTTGCTCAGCCACATACAGCGGTACCCGCACGGTTTGGCTGACAGGTCGACCGCACGAGCGAGCTGCTGCCGGTGCGTGTGCGGCGCCCAGACGCGGACGCTCGTCTCCGCACGCCGCCACGCGCGGCCTCGAGAAGCTTCCGGCGCCCCGGCTTGCCTCGACGACGCGCTCCAGCGCGGGCGTCACCTGCGGCACCAGCGGCGGGGCGGGCCGCGCGCTCACATAGATGCGTCCCAGCTCGGGGCCAAGCGGCAACTCTGCTCCCACCTCCCCCCCTCTAGCATATAAAATCTCAGCGCTGAAGCCGCGTCGACGCCGCGGCGTGTCAGGGCGGTGGCCGGCACTGTGACCGGCCAGGCCCCCCACTCTGACGCATCACCGGCCCCACCCCACGCATCAACTACAGGGCCTCGCTCAAGCAAGCCCTCCAGCCGCCTCTGACGCTGCGACAGGCCGTGTGCAAGCGCCCGCACAGGCGCACGCACCGCCTCGGCCGCGCGGGACCGAACGCCCTCACAACCCGCCCACGCGGCCGCACCGGCTCTGCGCGCCGCCGTGCACCCGCACGTACGCTCAGGCGCTCACGCTCTTAGCCTCCAGTGCCGCCACCGCCTCGGCGCCGTCCGCCAGCAGCACGTCCCTGCAGAGCCGCGCCAGGGCGGTGCCCGTGATGGAGGGGGCGCCCCCGAAGAAGTTCAGGCTGCGGGCCTCCGCCACGGTGCGCGCCTCGTACTGCAAGCGGGGGGTGAAGGCGTGCAGTAAAATTGGTTTGAAGTAGGGGTGCTCGGCACAGGCTGTGGGGGGGAGGGGGGGCCCATGGCTCCGGGCTGAGCAAAGGCCCGTGAGCGGCATCAGAGGCGGGGGG
>NW_014011679.1:9443-11883 GCF_000611645.1 Monoraphidium neglectum
GGGGGGGGGCCAGGTGTGAATGCGGCGGTGGAGGGGCCGAAGCGCACCGGTCGGTGCAGCGGCGGATGAAGGTGCGCTGTGTGCGCACGGGACGCGACCGCGCGATGCACACAGGAGCGGGCCGTGCCGCTGGCGCCCCGTACAGCGATAGGCACACAGGAGCCTGGAGCTTGCCCGCACCGCCGCCGCGCCCACGCTCTTGGGGGTGACCTGCCGGTGCTGCGGCACCGCCAGGCGCGCGTCCGTGCATGCAGGCAGATGCTCGTCGCGCACAAGTGAGCACGCGCTTGCAGCCGAAAGAACGAACGGGCAAAACCTCCTGGGCGGCATTGCCATGAAGCCCAAGATGTTCCTACAAAATTGTACTAGAATTTGATGAAATTTAAGTGAAGTTTCTTTTTAAAAGTTACAGTATGATAACGTAGAAACGAGGCGGTCGCGCGCACCCATGTTGCGAGGGCGTCCCCTAGGCCTGCCACCAGGGTCCTCTTTGGGGAGCGCGCTATGACGGCGGTGTCGACCAGCACCAGGGTGGGGTGGCGGGGCAGCAGCATGTAGTGGTCAAACTTGCCATCTGGGGGTTGTGTGGGGTGTGTGGGGAGAAGTACGTGTATGTGTGGGTGTGTGAGTGTGTGCGTGTGTGTGTGCGTGTGTGTGTGTGTGTGTGTGCGAGTGTGTGTGTGCATGCGTGCGTGCGTGCGTGGGTGCGTGCGTGCGTGCGTGCGTGCGTGCGTGCGTGTGTGTGTGTGCGTGTGCGTGTGTGTGCGTGTGTGTGTGCGGTCTGTGCGTCTGTGCGTGTGTGCGTGTGTGCGTCTGTGCGGGGTGGGTGGGTGTGGGTGGGTGTGCTTGGGGTGTGCAAGCGAGGGGTAAGAGGTGTGAGCAGGCGCCTTGGCATCAGGAGTGTTGCGTCAGGGGGCAAGTGCATGCGAGACAGCAGGGCAGGAGTGAGGGAAGGTGGGGGCGGGGGACGCCTAGGCGACGGGAGCGCGCCCCTGCGACATGCAAAATCGCAATACCTGGGCTCCGCTTCTGGGGTCGATAGGGCGCGTCATACAAAACCGGCAGTGACCACCAATATGCACACAAGCAGCCACCACCATAATCAGCACACCAGCACTCGGCGCGACGCGTAGCCCCCCCGGGGAGAACAGGGGCGCCGGCCCAGCCACGCGGGGCTGCCGCCCCACCTGGTGTGTAGACGACGCACAGCGCGGAGCAGGGGGCATCGCTGGAGGCTGACGTGGGGCAGGACACGAACTCCAGGCCCGCCAGGTGGGCGGCTGCGCGGGCCGTGTCGATGGCCTAGCGGGGCGGGCGGGTGCGGGCAGGGGCATGGCCAGGGTGCAGGCAGGGCGAGGTAATGCAGCAGTCACTCGATGAGTATGTGAGCCGGCGCCCTGCCGGGCACTATACAACGCGTATCATGAGGCGTGAACAGTGACGGCACCGAGGCCTGCGCCGCCCATCGTGGGCGGGGCCCTCAGGTGCGTCCCCAGCTGTGTGCACATGAGGACATCCCTTCAAGCCGAGTGCCCGTGCAGCAGGCGGGGCGCAGCTGCCGCCATCTGCGCCTGCAACGGCGCGGCACTGCCGGCTCGAGGCCGGCCGGCGACGGGCCGGCTCGGCCGTAGCCCGCGCACACCAAGGGGTTGCAAAGGTGCATGTTTGTGCGGTCGCGGTTTTCCCCGGACCCGGCTCGGCCCACCTTGCCGCCGCCCGATCCAATGACGGTCTTGCAGCCGAGGCGCTTGATGGTCTCAACGATGCCCTCGACCTGCCAAGGTGGGGTGGTGGTGGTGGTGGTGGTGGTCTCCCAGTAAAAGCTTGGCTGGTGTGGTGCTGTCTGCATGACTAATTTCGATGTTGTCTGGCTGGGTGGCTCAGAAGTAAAATCTGAGCGACAGGATGGGGCAGTTTGGGTGCAGGCAACGGGTGCGGCAGCGCGGGATGCCTGGAAGCACAACGCATCCAAGCTTGAGGCCAGGGCTCGGGCACGGTCAGCAGAAAGGCCGGGTCGCTCCCTGCCCGCAGGGCGTGCTGGGCCGCCGCGCGCCGACGTGGGCGGCCTGAGCTTTATGAAGGTGGCCCGGGGGGGAGGGGGGGGGGCGCAAGATCACGCACCTCCGTGTCGGTGCACTCGCCCCCGAAACCGTGCTCCACCAGTTCGTAGCCAGCCGGGCCCTGGTGCGCCGTGACGAGAGATAGTTGTGGTGCGAAACGAAAGATGAGCTTGTGCGGCGGGGGTAACGAGCACCAGCCTGGAAAACAGACCGCACACGCTGCCAGCAATTGCAGGAGCTGACTCTGCGCTACCGAGTAGCACGCGCCGGCACTGCCGGTCGTCAGCAAGCCGCGGCTGATCAGCTGCAGGCACGCCGTTAGGGCACCGTCAGGGCTCTCCAGTACGCTCGCGCAAACGTGCCCTGGCGCGGCCGACGTC
>NW_014011678.1:0-11179 GCF_000611645.1 Monoraphidium neglectum
GGCGGGCGCTGCAACCGCGGCGACTGGGGTTGAGGGCGGACGGCCAAAAGGCAAGGGCGCCGCGCTGTCGAGCCGCGAGGGGTCGAGCGAGCCGCCGCTGGCGCCGGCGACGCCGGCGAAGCGGGCGGTGGAGGCGCCCGCTGCGGCGGCGCCGGCGCCGGCGGCGGGCGCGGCGGGCGCGCGCCGTTCACAGAGGCAGAGGCGCCTGTGAGCGCGGCGAGCACGCCGTGCGCCTGGCCTCCCCTCTGGCACTTTTTTGTGTGGCAAGCAACGATATTCACCAACCCCCTGGCTCATGGCACCGTGTCTGGTTGTTGTCCAATCACATTTGTGTGCGCGCCCAACACACTCTCAGCACCTGCCTTATAAAGGGGGCCTCGACAATCCCGCCGTTTCGCGAGCCGCGGGATGCCTGCCGCCACCCGCTGTCTTGGCGAACCGGCCTTTGGTGCGATTGGAGGCGGTGCTGTTGAAACGCACGGCGCTGACCGCACATGGTCGTCCTGGGGCTTTGCTCTCGGGCCAGTGACCGCCTGGCTGCCGGGGCCTCCTGGCTGTGCTGACAGTGACTGGTGACCAAAAGACTCCGGCCGTGGAACCGGCTTTGGCATTGACCTCGACACTGACTTGTGACTGACTTCTCTCGTGACCATCGCCATTGGTTTGACTGTTGACTTTGACTCATCACCACGAGACTTGACCCCTTGACACCCATGACTTACATGACAAACATGACTCACATGACTCTAACGACACACTCCACACTTGACCTTTGATGCGCGGGGTCCGCACCCGTGCATGCAACGCACATGGGTCGGCATGAAGCCAACACACAGAGCCGTCGCTGTGCAGGCGCCCCGCATGCATGTGCAGGGGGCCTGGCCCCCTAACATTCTCACTGGTTCTGTCCTGCATGGTTGGCCTGTCAGCCCCAACGAACCATCTTATCTGTCGCCTGTGGGTCACTCGACCGAGGATGGCGCCTTTTGACCTCTGAGTCCGCTTCTCTCACCCTGTTCCTGTGTACTTTGGTTGTTCCCAGACATTCTGCACTGCACCCCCCCTCATCTGATGTAACATCACTGCTTCATCGACTGTCCTAGGGCCTGCATACAGCCAGCAGATACGTGCATGTACTGAGTGGCGCTGGCGCAGGCACGGCAATGTGAGCCTGTGTTGCTGGTGGCATGATGATCGTGATCGCCTGCTGACAGGCCTGGCTGCCTTGGGCTGTTGCGAACGAGGCACCGAGGTGAGACTGGTGTTGACCGCACCTGACCATTTCAGGCAGGGTGTAACGGTAGGCTGCTGCATCCATGTATACACGATAGTTGATACAGGTTTCTTACTTGTCATTGCCTGGATGAGGTCGCGGTCGCTGCCGAACGCGGCCTGCGCATCCACGAAGAGGGCATTCAGGTCATTGTTTCGTCGATTGGGTTGTTGGCGACGAAAATTATACCCGCCTGTGCTGGCGGCGCCCATGTGGGGCCAGGAGTGGGAGGCGGCCCTGAAAAATGGAGCCCAGCCCGATGCAGGCAGCAAGTCGCCGCCATGGGAGGAAGCCCTCGCGACGCCGCACCCCGCCAGCGCAAGCCGCGCAGAAGCAGAGCAATGGGCGGCCGCTTTGGGATCCTCGCATCTTTCAGGACCGCACCTGGTCGCCGCCATTGAGTGCGGGTGAGCAGCTTCTGAAGCGGGGCAGCACTGCTGGGAGTGTTGCCGGTGCTGCTGCGACACGGCAAGCAAGAGGCGCACACCCAGTTTGCCTTACGCCATGCTCTCATGGGCCATGCGGGATTCCGTGCAGCAGGCCGACGTGCCCAGAGCCGATGGATGCTGCCGCCGCCCCAACCGCATCTCGCCGCAGGTCTCATTCGACGCGCCTTCTCATAACCGATGGCCGCCACGATCTGGAGCGGATTACAATAGACACATGCCTAGGATCTGCAGACGCATCAGATTCGACCGCCCCTGCCCCGTTTGGCGCCGAGACGCTCGCGGCGCTCGCAAGTTTCGCGCCGCTGCTGCGCCGCACGGGCGGCGGCGGCGTCGAGAGGGTGCGGGCGGTCGGGACGGCGGCGCTGCGGGCCGCGCCGCCGGCCGCGGCGGGGGGCTTCTTGGCGGCGGCGCGGGAGGCGCTGGGGCATCCAGTAGAGGTGCTCTCAGGTGGGCTGCCATGGACGCGCACTGGCTGGCCGCTTGAGAGTTGCAGGTCCAATATGTTTGTGATCCAGGGCGACCAGGAAACTGTGTGTGGTCTCCTGCAGGGTCTCCCATCAGCGGCACCTCATGGGCTCTTTCTGACTGTCTGTTGCTCCCCACTACACAGCCGCCCGTGGCCTCTCTCTCCACCCCCTCAGGGCAGGAAGAAGGGGCCCTCGCCTTTGCGGGAGCCACCAGCAGCCTGGACCCCGGCCAGCCCTGCCTGCTGATCGACCTGGGCGGCCGCTCCACAGAGCTCTGCTACGGTGAGGCACGCCTCGTCAGCGGGTGCTGAGTCAGCATGTGATGAGTCAGCAAGCGGTGCAGCTGTCGCGCGACGCACTGCAGGGCGCAGAACGGCGGGGCGGCCTGTGGTATCGCACCCCTCAGCAGGCCGGTCTGCGGCTACGACTGACTTGGCGACGCCGCGCCAACCGCCCCCGCCCGCGCCTCTGTGACCAACGCGCCCGCAGGGCTCGCCGGCACCCAGCAGCCGGAGTGGGTCGCGTCAATGCCGCTGGGCTGCCTCTCAGTGCAACGCGCCGCCGGCGACCCTAGCGGCTGGACGTCGGCCGCCGAAGCCGCGCTGCGGCTGCACGGCGGCGCCGCCGCGGCGCGGCTGCGGGCGGCGGCTGCGCCGGGGCCGGCGGGCGGACCAGGCACGGGCGCGGGGCGCCTGCTGCTGGTGGCGACGGGTGGGACTGTCACGAGCGCCGAGGCGCTGGCGCTGCGGTTGCCGCGGTATGAGCACGCGCGGGTGCACATGGCGCGGCTAGGGGTGGCGCAGCTGCTCGCCATTGCAGAGGAGCTGGCAGATAAAGAGGCACAGGCGAGGTGCGATGGAAGTTGGGGGGGGGGTGCTGCTCAATCCCTCCTGTTCTGGCGGCGGGCGTGCGTAATGGAGGGCCCAGGGCGCCGGGGTTGCCCAAGTTGGGTGCTCACCACGCCAGCACGCGCGGCAAGCCGTTTGGGTGGCGGCCCGCAGCGCCTTGCCTAGCAGATGCGCGTGAGGTGGGTCGATGTGTCGTGCTCTGGCAAACGACCACCATCCTCCGTCTACTGCGCGCCCTCTCGCACTACAGGGCCATGGGGGCGCTCCCCTGGCTGACCCCCGAGCGCGCCGCGTCGCTCGGCCCCGGCTGCGCCGCGCTGGCGGCGGCCGCGCTGTGGGTGGAGCGGCAGTGGGACGGCCCGGAGGGCGGCGGCGGCGAGGGTGGCGGCAGTGGCGATGCAGGCGGTGTGCTGGTGGTGTCTGACAGAGACCTGTTGGACGGGCTGGCACTGCAGCTGCTCGAGGGCGGTTGAGGCGCGTGCGTGACGCCATGTTGTGGGCATGTCTGTGCACACTGCCGGTCCACGGGCTGCTTGGTGCGCAGCTTGGGCGCTGCTTGGGCGAGTCCTGCCCTGCAAGCCCTGGCGTCTACTGGCTAGCCGCCGCCGGCTGTGGCGACCCTGCCGCATGTGTGTCGGGCGCTGTGCGGCCGCCATCCCCTCCCCTTGTGTGGCCCGCTTTCTCACACCAGGCAACCCATGAGCAACCTGCACAGTTACATGAAACAAGAAGAAATAAACAAACGAAGAGGGCAAACTGGTGTGTCGTAGTTGGTGAAAGCAGATGTGTCATGAACTTTTCGAGCCAAACACCAATGGCACCCACACGCCCGAGGCAACCACCCGGCATCCACAACCGCAAGCTGTGTGGCACCAGGGCTTGTGAGGGCTGAAGGGCGGTCGCGCTTCTTTGTGGATGGCCCCTGCCGCGGCCCTCGCCTTCGACGGGTCGGGCGCCAGCGGCAGCAGCAGCGGTGCATGCAGGCGGGGCGCGCTCGATTGAACGGCGGGCTGTGACCGCGTTGGGGGCGGGGCGGCTACAACACGACATCGATGAAGGCCATGACCGTGATGGCCACCAGGGTGATGAGCGTGATGACGGCCAGGGTGATGGGGCCGACGGTGTCGTCAAAGAAGCCGACCTGGCAGGGTGACGGGGGGAGAGGGGGCGGGCGTGAGGTGGCTTGAGTGGAAGGGCATCAGGGGCAAGGTGACATAGCATGCGCGCGCGCCGCGTCCAGGAGCCTGTTGAATCCCTCTAACAGCAAAAAATCCCGTTCATGAGATCCAAAAGCAATGCTAAGCCCATGCCGTGCCACGTAAGCACATGCAAATCAAGTCCCCATGCGATCGAGGCGCCGCGCCCGAGCCCACGCCCTGGCAGCGTCGTCCACGGCCGCCGGCCGCCCCCCGGCGAGCGCGCGCCCCCGGCAGCTGCCCACCTGCTTCTTCCGCATGAAGCTGCTGCGCGAGTTGTACATGAACAGCGCATACGCGACCATCAGGATGGCCAGAGGGACGTACACCGCAGACACCATGTCGACCGTCCGCGCGCTGATGACACGGCCCTCGGTGCCGCCGGAGCGCGAGAAGGTCAGGCCCACCATCGCCGACGACACACCGCCCATGGTGGTCGCCATGCTGCACCACGAAAGGAACGTGCGCTCGTTGGCTGCGGGGCGCGGGGCGGCCAGCGGGGGTTTGGGTGTGAAGCAGGCAGGTTTGTAGCGGCTGCTGCGGGCAGCGCTGGCTGGGGTCCGGGCGCGCTAGGGGTCTGCTGTGCAGCAGCTTACCGAAGAAGGACTTGGGCTCTACCCGCATGGGAACCTTGCGGGGCAGCTGCAGCTCGGCGCCCACGGTGTGGTACCGGGTGCCGAAGAGGGAGTCCATGACTGCACGCGCGGAGGGGAGCGTGACGGGGCCACAATGTCGGGCAACGTTGCTGAGCGAGGCTCGGCACTATGGCGGCATGATGCCTGGTGTCTGCTGACCGCACGCGGATGCCGCAGGGGCGGCTGTGCACGTGCTGTCTGTCGGCGGGCACCCCCAGATGCAGCGGCGCCAGTGACTCGATCTGACTCTGCTGCCTGCTTGGCCGGGTCGGCATACCTTGGGTTGCCATTCTGCCACAATTATCAGCCCGCGACGGGCTTGGTTCTGTGGGCCGCGCCCTCCTGCAGGGCTTGCACTGCTGGGGTCCCGCTGCAATGTGCGTTCCTCGCTCTGCAACTTTACAAGTGAAAGGTGGTCAAAACCTCTGCAGATAGCGCCCTACGTGTCAGGGCTAGGGGTCGCCCTTGCAAAGATGCCCTTTGACGATCTGATGCCCGAGTGACCAGCGCGCAGGCCGCCGTAACTTTATGACGGAAAGCTTGTGCGTCGCGGCGTCGGGGAAACTTGGGCATGTGACCAGAGACGCGCGAAGTAGAGGGGCGGTGACGAAGACGGCAGTTCTGTTGCCCGCAGCTTCCGGTGTTCTCACCGGTGGATTCGTTTCGATGTCTCCCAGTTGCACAGGCGCATTTTGCAGCATCCTGCAGTGTCTCCGCGTCTTTGACTTCTGCATCAGCCTTGCTCACACTGACTTGGTTGGTTCGTTCACTTCGATCGAGGTGCAACGCGCTATTTGAGCCTGTGCATCCGGACCGCTTGCACGCATCCAGCCCAAGGCCCGCAAACGCAGCTTGCCGCAGCCCGCCCAGGTGGCGCCGGCGCTCGCGCCTGCCGCGCCGTCCCAAGCAGCAGCAGCGCCGCTGTAGCACCGTCCCACGCGCACGAGCGTTGAGCCGCCAGCGGTGGCGCCCCGGGCCCTGGTGTACCGCGGATCCCCCTGCCGCCGCCCCGGCACGCCGTGCTACGGCCGCTGACTTGGACATGGGGGGCGTCCTGCGGACCCTGCGCCGCGTCAACGCCCACACCTGCCAGCGGCGGCGGGAGGTGCTCGACACGCGGCAGCCGCAGCGCGAGTTCCTCGGGCCGGACGGTTCCATAGCATACTTCAAGAATGCGCAGGTGGGGGCGGGCGCGGTGGCAGGCGAGTTGTTGCGCTCGCATGCGTCGTCTCGCGCTTGCGCATGCCTCGTGTCTGCACAAATCCAAGCGGGCGCCGCATTTTGGCGCGCATGTAGACGCAAAGCGCAGTTCGAGGGTGTGCTGCGCAGCGTCCCAAATGCGCACGAGCTGCTTCACCAATAAACCGGACCAGCCCAGTTGATGCCTGAGCAGGAGCGGCGCAAGCAAGGTGGTGCATGCTTGCCTGCATGCGGGCGCATGCTGGCAAGGCCGCGAATCGCATGCAGGCACGCACGCACATGCTCATGCACACCAACGCCCATGTACACTCCCCAGGGTTATGAGATCGCATCTTACTACTGGCCTGCCAAGACTGCCACCCCCAAAGGCATCATCATCATAGTGCACGGCCAGGGTGCGCCGCATGGCATGCGCAGAGGCAACTTGGGCATGGCAGCATGGCATGCTCCTAAGCCAACAGCGGTAGCGGGAGGCAGCCGCGGCTGCAGTCGCAGTTGCACAGGGCTGACGCACCCCCGTGGTGGCGGCCGCGTGGGGCCATCATCACCCCACAAGTGGGGGTTGGCTGGCGTCGCTACGGGCCAGCAGGAGCGCCTGACGCAATGCAGCGCAGCGGGCGCCTTCAGGTGTCCTGCGCGGCCCGCTGCCCCCCTGGCCCCTGCCCACACGGGGTTGGACGCCCTGATGCGCTGTGTGAAAATTGGGTGCAAACACCCTGGATCAACACCACCCATTCCCGCAGGGGCATACCTGGTTTATGAGTACTGCCGTACTGTCGGCGTGGGCAACCCCAAGCGCTACGACGGCAGCTGGGTCCAGATGATGAACGACGCCGGGTACAGCGTCGCGGGTGAGGGATCACGCGCGGCAGCTTTTTGATTTGGCCGCCTGGGGACAGGGCCTCGTCTTGGTTTGCGGGGCAGCCTGCCGCCTGGACTGGTGTTTTGGGGAAATGGGGTCGGCGCGGTGCGCCATCACTCAGTGCATGTACGCCTCCTCCCACTCATACACCCCAAAACATTGCCGCCCAATACCCGCACTGGCATGCGATGCACCTTTAAAGCGCATCGCTCACCCGCCACGTGCTCCCTCCCTGGCACCCCCCCTTTGCCCTGCGCTCCCAAGGCATTGACAACCAGGGCACCGGCCGCAGCGGCGGCCTGTTTGGATATGTGGAAGACTTCCGCCACTTTGTCGACGACCTGCTGCAGCTGTGCAAGACGCTTCAGGCCTCGGGGGCGCCCCAGGGCTTCGGGCCCGGGCTGCCGCTGTTCGGGCTGGGCGCGTCGCTGGGCGGCTGCATTGCTCTGCAGGCGTCGATGCGGCAGGTGCGGAGGGGCGGCGCAAAAGAAGGGGGGGAGGGTGCGGACGGGCGGCGAGCTGTGAGCAAGGGCGCATGATGTTCGTGTGTGTGGGCAGGCACTTGCCGCCTGCTGTCGGTGAAACGGTCGCGCTGGCCTCTAGATCAATGCGGAGGCCCACTTTCTGAGGCATGCCGCCCAGTTGCTTGTGCACTTGCTCCACGAGCGCCACCCACGCGCCCGCTCGCGGCTCTGCGCCCCCTTCCCCTGCGCAGCCGTCCCTGTTCCAGGGCCTGGTGCTGCTGGCGCCGATGCTGTCGCTGGAGCGCGTCAAGCGGAGGGGCGCAAACTGGCTGCTGCTGTGAGCGCGGGGTTTGCGGTCTGGGGTGGACTTGGGGCCGGGGTGGCATGCGGTCGGGGCTCACCCTGGCATAAGTCAGCCGAGCTGCGGGTGCCAGGCGGCCCTGCCCTTTGTCCCTGTTGCCTCACCATTCCTGCCGACTCAGCATCTCAGACGCAGCTGCCTGGGTCCCGGGCGCCCCAACCCTCCCCGCTGCAAATCCCCCTGCCCCCAACACACACACCGCAGGCCCATCAGCCACGTGCTGAGCGCGCTGGTGCCCACCTGGCCGATCGTGGCCACCCCGAAGAACCACACGTACCCAGAGCTCCAGGCCGACTGGTAGGGCCAGATCGTGGTCCCCTCTGAGGGGCCGCTCGTGACACACACTGGGCTGTCCCCAGGACAGCGACGCAGGCCGTCCGCGTCGCCGTGCCCGCTGCGTCGGTGGCTCGTGCCGCTTGGTCGTGCCCTGGTTGCTCCGCTCAAACTCGCCACCGCCCGCCTTGCCACAGCTTGCCTGGTGTGATTCAATCCACCTGTACACAAAGCGCCCGCGCGGACCGCCACGCTCTCCCCGCACCGGCGCCGCAGGGACACGGACCCAGTGTCTTACCACTACCCCACGCGCGTGCGCATCGCGTGCCAGCTGCTGGCCGCCTGCGACTGGCTGGCGCCGCGCATGGAGAGCGTGTCGACGCCCCTCATCATCTTCCACTCGGAGAACGACACGTGAGGGAGGGGGCGCCGGCGGCCCCAAGGGTCGTCACAGCGCGCGTCACGCGCGGTCGCGGCTGCACCTAATCACTGGCTGTGGATTCGTCGCTGTATTGCTTGCGAGCAAGTGGGCACGCATTTTCGCAACACGCACGCATTTAAGCTGTTGAATCCGTGCGCATCGCGCTCTTGGCTGTTGATGCGCTCGCACACTTGCGTCCGCACCCGCATATGCACGCGAGCACCCACCCATGCACACGCTCGCATGCGCACGCCCGCTGATCGCCTCTCCCCTCCTTCTCGCTGTTGCCGCCCCCATGGCGCATCTGCAGCATGACAGACCCTGACGGCTCAAAGGAGCTGTACGCGCGCGCCCAGGTGCGGCGCCCCGCCCGCCCAAGAGCGCCCGCAGTGGCTCCCGGCTGCAGGGACACCCCCTCGTGGGCGACTCATGGGCCAGTCCATCACCCTGCAGCTTGAGCTGCGTCACCCGCCCTCCGGCGCATGTGTATTGCACGCGCAGCACGAACCAAGGCCCCCACCCCGTACACACCTGCAACACAACCAAGAAACCCCGTGCTCAACGGCATGTCATCTATTCTCAGGTGAAGGACAAGACGCTGCGGCTGGTCAACACCTTCTGGCACATCCTGCCCAAGGAGCCCAGCAACGAGGCCGTCCTCTCGGAGGTGCTCTCCTGGATGAACGCACGCCTCGCGCCGCGCCCCGCGCCCGTCAAGGCGCTCGCCGCGGCGGCGCGCTGAGCGGCGGGCGTGGGGGTCGAAGGCGCTCGACTCCGCGGGCGGCGGGGCGCCTGAGATGTGGCTTCTGCCCTTGTGGGGGTGAGCTTGGGTCCCCATGCGGCCCCGAGGTGGGGAAGGTGGGCGGGCGCTGGCACACTGCGCCCGCCCGCAACTGACGTGGACTGTCTAGATGAAAGCGCAGCCGCAGGCGCCATTCGACACGACACGGCCTCCGCTTGCGCGCAGGCGCGTGTGTTTCCGTAAACTGAGCGCCAAGCAGGCTGTACTGCATTGCTATCTTGTGAGTCTTAGCTTTGAACGAGGTTCCCGCGAGATGGGGTGCCTCACAGATTTGCTGAGGGGTGCCGTGACCCCATCAACTCCCAACTTCATCAAGTGCGCGAGTGCCACGGGCCGCGGTGTGGTGGAGCAGTGATGCAGCGCCGCAAGGCCTTGCGTCGCCAGCCCCATCTTGCCGCCCGCCCACCCGCTCGTGCCCGGGCGAGGCTGCGGCGCGTGCTGCAATCCTGGTTTGCTCTACGCAGCCGGCGCCTCCCGCCAACCGCGCGCCTGTTGCTCTTTGCGGCGCTGTGAGACCGCCGGTCGTGTCTACCCCTGATCCTGTTGCCTACACCCTTCCAACGTGCAGCGGAGAGATTCTCAATGTTCCGCTAGCGCGTGCATCCACGGCTGCGCAGGTGCCAGGCCAGCCGCAAAGCGGGACTGGTGGAGCCTGCCGTTTTTGAGAGCTGTGCGGCGCCCTGCGCCCTTTTGCGGCCCCTCCCTTCGCACTTGTAAATACCTATCTGGCATGTCCCTGGTCACACCCGCACACGCAGTACCGTTGCACCCCGCTTGGAGACCGCTTGGATTGCAGCTGCTCAAGCACACCTGGATGACGACATAAGGTGGCAGCACGCGCATTCAACGCATAGCACAGCATCACACGAGAGACGTTGTTTCAGAATTCATAGGAACCAACGCACACCTCGTCGGCAAGATCTGGATCAGGAAGCGTTCAATTTTCGATTGGGGGCAATAGCTGCATGTGCAACTAGCTCATTTTACGGGCGGGCGCAGTGGCTTGTCCTGCATCGCGCCGCTGGTCCATCGCCTAGCTTTTCGCCGTACGCCGCACGGGCGAACACTGGAGTGCAGGTGTGGCACCGGCGGCGGTGCCGCACTGAAGCATGGAGGCGTCGAAGGACTCCGCGCGCTCGCGCTTCCGACAGCAGCGGCACAATGATCGCACACATCGGCGGAGGGGCGGCGGCGCCAGTACACGGCCATCCGAGCAGCGGCTAGAGCTCGAATCGAACGCAGACAGGCGAGTCACCTTGGTTCGTAAATTCTTCGAGCATCAAAGCACCCTGAATTTGAAGATTGTCGTTGTTCCAAGCAATTGCCAGTGCCATGCTTGCCCCGCCTGTGCAGCCCTGGCTCCTTCCCCCGCCTGGAGAGGCATCAACATGCGTATTACACGCGACCCTGGCACACGGAATGCCCACCTACCGTGCCGCACCCGCCCGGTCAAAACCCCGACGCCGCAGATACATCTCTGATGACGAGCTCGACGGCACAACCGCCGGCGACGAGGACGGCCCGCGGCCCCTGTCGCGCGGCGCTGACCTGGCGGCCCTCCTGCGCGACACCGAGCCGCTCTACGCGCAGTCGCACTACCGCCACCGCGCGCTGCTGCAGCCCGGCAGCGGCGACATGGCGGCGCCGGCGGACGCTGACGTGGCGGCGGCGGAGGGGCTGATGGCGCTGGACCTTCGGTCATTAGCCGAGAGCCTGGCGGCGCTTCCGATTGGGGAGCTGCTGGGGGTGAGGGACGAGTACGTATTGGAGGAGGGCGGCCTGGAATCGCCGGTGACCTGGGCAGCCGGCGCGGCCCCAGGCGCGGTGCAGGCAACGGCAGTGGCGGCGCCGGCGAAGCAGGCGCCTGCGCCGGGCGCCGGCGCGCTGCCGCCGGCACTGGCGGCCGCCGCCGCGGCGCGCTCGGCGGC